>NC_061512.1:86627536-86642768 GCF_022539505.1 Lolium rigidum | reverse complement strand
TACTCATGTCATTGCCATTGTTTTGATCGCTGCATTCATTACATATGTTTACAAATAGTATGATCAAGGTTATGATGGCATGTCACTTCAGTAAATTATCTTTGTTATCGTTTTACCCTGCTCGGGACGAGCGAGAACTAAGCTTGGGATGCTTGATACGTCTCCGACGTATCGATAATTTCTTATGTTCTATGCCATATTATTGATGATACCTACATGTTTTATGCACACTTTATGTCATATTCGTGCATTTTCCGGAACTAACCTATTAACAAGATGCCGAAGAGCCGCTTGTCGTTTTCTCGCTGTTTTTGGTTTCAGTAAATCCTAGTAACGAAATATTCTCTGAATTGACGAAATCAAGACCCATGGTCCTATTTTGCCACGAACCTTCCGGAAGACCGAAGAGGATACGAAGTGGGGCCACGAGGGGCCGCCACCATAGGGCGGCGCGGCCCAGCGCCTTGGCCGCGCCGACCTGTGGTGTGGGGCCCTCGTGGCCCCCCACGTTGCCCCTTCCGCCTACTTAAAGCCTCCGTCGCGAAACCCCCGATGCGAAAAACCACGATACGGAAAACCTTCCGAGACGCCGCCGCCAATCCCATCTCTGGGGATTCTCGGAGATCTCCTCCGGCACCTCGCCGGAGAGGGGATTCATCTCCTGAGGACTCTACACCGCCATGGTCGCCTCCGGAGTGATGAGTGAGTAGTTCACCCCTGGACTATGGGTCCATAGCAGTAGCTAGATGGTTGTGCTTCTCCTCATTGTGCTTCATTGTTGGATCTTGTGAGCTGCCTAACATGATCAAGATCATCTATCTCGTAATACTCTATGTTGTGTTTGTCGGGATCCGATGGATAGAGAATACCATGTTATGTTAATTATCAAGTTATTACATATGTGTTGTTTATGATCTTGCATGCTCTCCGTTATTAGTAGAGGCTCAGCCAAGTTTTTGCTCTTAACTCCAAGAGGGAGTATTTATGCTCGATAGTGGGTTCATGCCCGCATTGACACCTGGGACGATGATGTAAAGTTCTAAGGTTGTGTTGTGCTGTTGCCACTAGGGATAAAACATTGGCGCTATGTCCGAGGATGTAGTTGTTGATTACATTACGCACCATACTTAATGCAATTGTCTCGTTGTTTAGCAACTTAATACCGGAAGGGGTTCGACGATAACCCGAAGGTGGACTTTTAGGCATAGATGCAGCTTGGATGGCGGTCTATGTACTTTGTCGTAATGCCCAATTAAATCTCACTGTACTTATCATGACATGTATGTGCATTGTTATGCCCTCTCTATTTGTCAATTGCCCGACCGTAATTTGTTCACCCAACATGCTTTTATCTTATGGGAGAGACACCTCTAGTGAACTGTGGACCCCGGTCCATTCTTTAATATTGAAATACAAATCTGTCGCAATACTTGTTTTTACCGTTTTCTCTGCAAACAATCATCTTCCACACAATACGGTTAATCCTTTGTTACAGCAAGCCTGGTGAGATTGACAACCTCACTCGTTTCGTTGGGGCAAAGTACTTTGGTTGTGTTGTGCAGGTTCCACGTTGGCGCCGGAATCTCCCGGTGTTGCGCCGCACTACATCCCGCCGCCATCAACCTTCAACGTGCTTCTTGGCTCCTCCTGGTTCGATAAACCTTGGTTTCTTTCTGAGGGAAAACTTGCTGCTGTGCGCATCATACCTTCCTCTTGGGGTTCCCCAACGAACGTGTGAAATACACGCCATCAAATGGTTATTCACACCACATAAAATATAGGGTTTGGCTCTAAGGTTTCTTATGTTCCTTAATTGAGGAATAAGTGGAATGTAGATGTGATAGGATTCTACTTATGATCACCAATTGATTCACAAGATAGAATTGGGATATAAATCTAGGGTTGCTAGTAGTTCCCCTATGATTTTATGTGCTGGATCATATCTGCTTAACCCACTAATGTTTAATTGGTAATTATATATCTCCAAAGCATGGTCATAGGTTAGACATGATCAACTTGTTCTTAATAACTTCTACCTCAAGTTATTAAGGTTTATGATCATTACTCAATTTATAATGATCAAGGTTTGGCTTCCTAAGGTATCTCTCATGAAGTAGGTTTCTCACTTCTAAGATCAAGTATTGTCTTGATCAACTAGGGTATAGTACCTCTTTTATACTTTCTTGGGTGGACATGGCTATGGTTGCCTCAATAGTTTATATCCCAGGAGAATGCCTGAGATATTCACTTAGAGTTCTTCTCAAGAGATGATGATTTAATCATCTGGATATATAGATAGTTCTCTCCCTCAAATTCAAGTGTTGTCTCAACTAACTTGGGTGTAACACCATAGCTTGAGCTCTCTTATATAGGAATGGATCATTCTAGGGTTTATGGTGTACTCACAAAATCTCATTAGGTATGAAAGGGTTGAGTCTCCACCTAGATACTTAGTTGAATTAATCTCTACTTTACTTCACCAATTCATGGATATAGTCTTGTTCCATTTGATATTTGGTTATCTCACCACTCCAAGATGAAATGGTTTATCTCCTAATACTTTAGTTCAATGGTTGTCCTATATATTCTTAAGTAGGTAAAGCTAGGATTGGTATGAATGGTCTCTCTCACTTGGGAAGGAGTACTAACCTAAGGTTAGGCTCCATAGAGAATGATGTGATCATCAATATCTATGTTTAACATAACTGGGTTTTCTCTCTAGGAAATGTATTAAATAATATCCTAGGGTTCTTCTTAAAGATGATGTTGTGATCATATGGATATATATATCCAAGGTTTGCCTCAAATGTTGATATTGCTTCTCTAATAAATATAGAACTCTCACTTCTCTAGGTTTGATGTATAATAATTTGGAATAGAGAATAATATATACTTCTAGAGTTGATATCCTTGTCATGTTTCCAAGAATGAAGTGGAATGGATACCATGAGGTTCATGGTAGGATCATGGATTAGTTTAAGACATGGAAAAGATAAGTCAAGAATAGTTTCTTCATTTTATTGTTACTTGAGTTCCAATTAAATAGATGTTCATATGTTATGGCAAGGATTACCATATTATGATCTTTTATAAGATCAATCAATTGATCCTTGATTAATATGTTATTGTGTTGGTTTTAATTCCATTTGATCTAACCCCTTAGATCAAATCATCTCTACCCAAAACAAGGTTTTAGCAAAGGTCACATTGAGGTTTATAGCGCTTGACTTGATGAGCTACTTCAATTCCACCAAGGTCAAGTGGAACTTCAGTTACTGTGACTGTTTTACTTTAAAGCGCGAAAATTCCCCGGATTTTCTATGCATGAGTGCAAAGCACACATCTGTTTCCTCTCTTTTTGTAACCCCAAATCCTGGGATATTACAAGTGGTCAGACGAACAAAGACGTCTAAATAAAAAAGAAACGGTGGCTAGGGTTCACAAAGACCGATTCTTTCTTTGCCCTCAGCTTTACCCTTATATAGGAGGCGAAGCCGAGGCTTTCCGTGTCATAAAATTATATAAACACTGGGTCGCATTGGGTCTTTCCATGTATTGCTACAAGTTTCCCTATATTGACTACTTCCTCAACCCGCACGTCCTCATCTTCTTGGGCATCCAAATCTTCGGGTCCGTGGGCCTTCAACTCCTTAGATACCTAAAAGCATGAACCAGGGACATATACGTGACATGCCCATTAGGCATACCCATGTCAATGGCTCCCGAGATTTTATTCGAGTTATAGAATCGAGTAAAATCTCCATCCTTCATCTCTTTTGCAAATTCTTCGAGTCCACGAAAATGCTATTTTTATTCAACATCTATATTGTACGGGGATATTGGTAAATGAGGCTGGTTCATCTGACGTATCAGGTACCAGTTAATTTCTCTTGTGACAAATCTGCATAAACCTACTTCAAGTTCAAGTCCCCGGACTCGAACCTGAAATACTGGCGTAATTCAGGACGTGCCGCTTTAGGTCTTATCGAAAACTGAATTCCAGCTAAGTTATCATGTATCCAACACATCCGCTCGGATTTTATTCATATTTGTTGATGTGGATAAAGTGGGAGAGCGCATTCGGGTGCGATGCCATGCCACACAGGACAGATTCTGGGGTCTTACCTTCGTTATCCTTTTACAAATCACGGCATTCAGAGTTTTTACCGCGACGGCCGCGCTCTGAGAATATATTGTCGAGTGCATTTGTTCGGCTGATGGAATGCTCCATTTCTTCAGGTTGCACCATATCTTAACATTGCCACATTATATGTGTTTCTAATGGTTGTCTCTTTAAGGTTTTGATTCCTTCTCCATCAATAGGCCACTTTAACTTCTTCTCTATGGATAATCATGTCTTTTTAATTTGTGTCTATTATTGATCCTCTTTTTTGCCGCCGTCACTAGAGAGTAAAATGATTCGATCTCCCAACATGCAATTGATGTTACAAACAATTAGAATCTACCTAAATGACGCACTTGAATTAGCACAACTTGGTTAGAATGCCGATATATTTTTTGGCCACGTAGATCACCGGTTAGTATTCCAGATAATTCAAACATGTAAATATCTCTAAAAATGAACCCAAATATTTCACTCAATTTTCAATCATAAAGATAACGATGATACATTTATCTGGAGGAATGAGCCTGGTTATTTTAATTTTTACATTATGCTATCATGGAGTGGTAAAGTAGTGGTTCATCTAATATACACTATGGGTATTCTATATTCTACGTTGCATTTTTATTTTTTATTTTTCACTTGAACTATACACGCTAATGACAAATATTGTTGTGCAAAATGTTTTCGAGCTCACGAAGAATTTGTTTGGTACACTTGCTCAAGTACCATAGAAATAAAACAGAAGAAAATATTCCTAACAGTGTATGACAACATCTAAGGATCATTGAGGAGTAGATTTTTTGAATATAAATATTTAGTCGAGTGCTCATTTAATATTTATAAACGATGGCAGTTATAATGGTTGTCAAAAGATAATTCAAACCAGATAGAATCTTATGAGTTCATAGAATAACCTCTAGCCTTTTTATAAACATAATTTTTCACATCTATTATAATATAAATAGGAGTCGTAGCAACGCACGAGCATTCAACTAGTTGACTACAACATCCAGTTCTGCTCATCACATGGTCATCACCCATGTATTTCGGCAACCAAATAGTTGAAGTAGTATTCCTCTTTAGTATATCCATATGAAACAGAAGAACCAACCGTACATCTCTTTCACTTGCTAGGACACTCAAACAAAACTAAAATTGTCTCCAAGAAAGATAAAATATTCATATATTAGTAAACAATGATACAAAGCAAACGGGTAAGGAATTTTAAGATCTTTATTATAAAAAAACTACATTAGTGAAACTTGAAAAGGCACAATTGTAGTTTGTCTCCACTCTTCTCTTCATATAATTCATAATTCATAATACACCATACCCCGCCAAATTTCTAGAATTTTATTAAAGGTAAAAAATTTGGTTCTCAAGTGAACTCTTTTTCCTAGACACAATGAAGGATGACAATAAGATGTGGTTACTGGTACGATTTCAATATAAAAGACTAAACCAGCATGTCAGTTACTACAAATCCACTTTAAATTAAATATAAGATTCCATATAAAATCCAAGAAGAGTAAAAGACTGCATTACTCGTAGGTCTACATAGACCATACATCCTTCCAGTTAATGGAATGGAAGAATGAAATATTGATCAAACACTAAACTCTACTGTCCTATTGTACAATGTTTTCACAACAAGAAAGTATAGTTTTGTAGTGAGTGGCGTTTTGGCACCCGGGAGCATATGCTCCTGGTTTTTAAACTTCATTTTAAATGCACTTTTAAAATGTTGAAAAATTTGAACATAAAATTTGGTGGATACATCTCGAAATTCTACACGTTTAGAAAGTGGTTTCACAGAAAACCGACATTTTGAGTGTCATTTGTAAAAAAGACAAATTTTTCTGTAAGAAAAAGTTGTGTACGAGACGTTTTGTTTATCTTTTTCACACAAGTCACAAAAAATGTCGGTTTTTCGCAAGACTTGATGTGCGCTCGTAACATGTTGATACGTAAGCGAGAATTTTTTTGTTCAAATTTTTTGAACATTTCAAAATGTTTTTCCGGTGGCAGGAGCATATGCTCCCATGTGCCGAATTGAATTTCCGAGTTTTGTACTAATACGATACCTTCATAGGTCCTACTCGAATCATGGCAATGGTACCACAATATATTTCTCTTTCCTACATTGAACTATACCTATTGATACGTTGCAACCGTATCTATAATTTTTGATGCTCCATGCTTGTTTTACACTAATTTCTATATGTTTTATTTACACTTCGTTGCACTTTTATACATTTTCCGACACTAACCTATTGACAAGATGCCACAGTGTTGATAACCCACAAGTATAGGGGATCGCAACAGTCTTCGAGGGAAGTAAAACTCAAATTTATTGATTCAACACAAGGGGAGACAAAGAATACTTA
This sequence comes from Lolium rigidum, assembly GCF_022539505.1. Lineage (NCBI taxonomy): Eukaryota > Viridiplantae > Streptophyta > Magnoliopsida > Poales > Poaceae > Lolium > Lolium rigidum. Next base: position 86,636,255 of record NC_061512.1, on the reverse strand, counting down.
TAAGCCTTAACAACTGAGTTGTCAATTCAGCTACACCTGGAAAAACACTAGTAACAGGGGTGATGTGAAAGCAGCAGTAATATGAGAGCAATAGTAACAGTAACACAGCAGCAATAACAGTAACACGGAGGCGATGACACCAGAAAATAGTTGATACTACTTCCAATGATATATAGGATCGAGTGAGTATTTGAAGATGACAGATGGACCGGGGTTCCCAGCTATCTACACTAGTGGTAACTCTCCAATAACAAGTGTTGGGTGAACAAATTACAGTTGGGCAATTGATAGGATTGAAATAGCATTAAGACAGAACATCCAGTCTATTAATTATGTAAGCATGTTTTCCATATATATAGTCATACGTGCTCGCAATGAGAAACTTGCATAACATTTTTTGTCCTACCAGCCGGTGGCAGCCGGGCCTCTAGGGAAACTACTGGTAATTAAGGTACTCCTTTTAATAGAGTACCGGAGCAAAGCATTAACACTTGGTGAAAACATGTGATCCTCATATCTAAGCCTTCCCCTCCAGTTATCCCGATTGCTTGTCACTCGCGGGGCCTCGGGTTCCGGACATAGACATGTGCAAACAACTTGTAGATACAATCTAAGCAATAATTATAGAGCTTAAATCTAAGATCATGCCACTCGTGCACTAGTGACAAGCATTAAACACAACAAGATTGCAGCAACAATAACTTCACAAACTTATATAGATAGACTGATCATAATGTAACAATTCATCGGATCCCAATAAACACAACACCGATTACATCAGATGGATCTCAATCATGTAATGCAGCTCATGAGATCATTGTATTGAAGTACATGGGAGAGAGAGTACCAACTAGCTACTGCTAGAACCTGTAGTCCATGGGGGAACTACTCACGGAGCATGATGGAGGCGGTGGTGTCGATGGAGAAGGCTTCCGGGGGTCAATCCCCGTCCCGGCAGGGTGCCGAAACAGGAACTTCTGACCCCCCGAAACTATGTTTCGCGATGGCGGCGGCGCTCCTGGAGTCTTTCTGGAATATGATCTGTTGTTGTAGGGTTTTCCGTCGCGAGGGAATATATAGGCGAAAGGGCGGCGCGAGGGGGTGCCCGGGGGGCCCACCCCATAGCTGGGCGCGCCCCCCCTCTTGGCCGCGCCGCCAGGTGGTGTGGGCCCCCTTGGCCCCTCTCCGTCTCTCCTTCGGTGTTCTGGGTCCGTCTCGGTAAAATAGGAGGTTTGGCTTTTGTTTCATCGAATTCCGAGAATATTGCCCGAACAGCTTTTCTGGAACCAAAAACAGCAGAAAACGAGAACCGGCACTTCGGCATCTTGTTAATAGGTTAGTCCCGGAAAATGCATAAAAACATTATAAAGTGTGAGCAAAACATGTAGGTATTGTCATAAAACTAGCATGGAACATCAGAAATTATAGATACGTTGGAGACGTATCAAGCATCCCCAAGCTTAGTTCCTAATCGCCCTCGAGTAGGTAAACGATAAAAAGAATAATTTCTGAAGTGACATGCTACCAACATAATCTTAATCATACTATTGTAAAGCATATGAGATGAATGAAGTGACTCAAGGCAATGATCTATAGTTTGCTAACGAATAGATAATGACTAAACATATAGCAAAAACTTTTCATGAATAGTACTTTCAAGACAAGCATCAAAAAGTCTTGCATAAGAGTTAACTCATAAAGCAATACATTCTTAATAAGAGGTTTGAAGCAACACAAAGGAAGATTTAAGTTTCAGCAATTGCTTTCAACTTTCAACATGCATATCTCATGGATAATTGTCAACACAAAGTAATATACTAAGTGCAATAAGTAAGCATGTAAGAATCAATGCACACAGTTGACACAAGTGTTTGCTTCTAAGATAGAAAGAAGTAGGTAGACTGACTCAACATAAAGTAAAAGAAAGGCCCTTCGCAGAGGGAAGCAGGGATTAAGTCATGTGCTAGACACTACAAGAAAAGTTGCCATGGCCGACGAAGTTGAATTCGCGCCATGGTTGCTGGTGTACCATGGCCGACGATTTTTGGTCTCTCCGTTGTGCATGTCAAAACGTCTTTTTTCCCGTTTTTGAGGCCACCTAGCCCGACGAAAACGGCCAAAACATCGCATATGGTGCCCGGGACGTGGTGCATCTCGAAATCTCGGGTTCGCCGGCCGAGTCAACGCAAATCCGCACCGCCCAGGGATGTAGGGCCCAGATGGCAGCCTCCCTGGCATTGTTTTTTCTCGATCGCGCCATCTCATTCAACGCTCTCCGATCGAGCCGTTTACGATGCAGGATCGTGGGTCCCGCATGTCATCCTCTATGAACCAAAATTCTTTCTATTCTTGGATTTTTTTGACCCCCTGATTTCTGGCTACTTCCTTTTTCTTTTGATCCCTTGCCGCCTTGGAAACGTTGAGACCGCCGCTCGCTAATTGGGACCCGCATGTCATCCTCTATGAGCAATCAACTTTCTTTTCTTGGAGTTTTTTTGGCACCTCAAATTTGGTCACTTTCCTTTTTCTTTCGATCCCCGCCGCCTCTCAAACGGTGATACCGCTGCTCGCTAAATGGGACCCGCATGTCATCCTCTATGTACTATAAAACTTTCTTTTCTTGGATTTTTTGGCACCTCATATTTGGTCACTTACCTTTTTCTTTCGATCCCCTGCCGCCTCTCAAACGGTGAGACCGCTGCTGCTAAATGGGACCCGCATGCCATCCTCTATGTACTATAAAACTTTCTTTTCTAGGATTTTTTTGGAACCTCATATTTGGTCACTTGCCTTTTTCTTTCGATCCCGTGCCGCCTCTCAAACGTTGAAACCGCTGGGGGACCCGCATGTCATCCTCTATGTACTATAAAACTTTCTTTTCTTGAATTATTTTTGGCTCCTGATATTTGGTCACTTGGCTTTTTCTTTCGATCCCGTGCCGCCTCTCAAACGGTGATACCGCTAGTCGCTAAATGGGACCCGCATGTCATCCTCTATGTACAATCAAGTTTCTTTTCTTGAATTATTTTTGGATCCTGATATTTGGTCACTTGCCTTTTTCTTTCGATCTCATGCCACGTTTGAAACGTTGAGGAACCTGCTGGCTCATGGGACCCGCATGTCATCCTCTATGTACTATAAAAGTTCATTTTCTTGGTTTTTTCACCCTCTGATTTTTGGCTATTTCCTTTTTTTCTTTTGATCCCCTACCGCCTTTGAAACGTTGAGGACTCTGCTGGCTCATAGGTCCCACATGTCAGCCTCTATGTACAATCAAGTTTCTTTTCTTGAATTATTTTTGGATCCTGATATTTGGTCACTTGCCTTTTTCTTTCGATCTCATGCCACGTTTGAAACGTTGAGGAACCTGCTGACTCATGGGACCCGCATGTCATCCTCTATGTACAACCAAAACTTTCTTTTCTTGGATTTTTTTGGCACCTGATATTTGGTCACTTGCCTTTTTCTTTTGATCTCATGCCGCCTTTGAAACGTTGACTAAGCTGCTGGCTCATGGGTCCCGCATGTCATCCTCTACGACAATAAAAGTTTTCTTTCTTGGAGTTATTTTTTACCCCTAATTTCGGCTATTTGCCTTTTTCTTTTGATCTCCCGCCCCTCCGAAACGATGAGGACGTTGTATGCGGTGTCGGTCCCACATGTCATCCTCTATGAACAATAAAAGTTTCCTTTGATGGATTTATTTTGAACCCCAAATTAATTTCCGGATATTTCCTTTTTTTCTTTTGATCCCCCGCCGCCTTGGAATCGTTGGAGGATGCCGCTGCCTCATGGGTCCCGCATGTCATCCTCTCGTAACGGTAAATGTTTCTTTTCTTGGATTTTGTTGACCAAACGATTTTTGGTTTATTTTTTCTTTCGATCTCCCCGCAGCCTTTAAAACGTTGAGGACGCCGCCGGCTCACGGGTCCCACATGTCAACCTCTATGAACAATAAACGCCGAGGATGCCGCTGCCTCATGGGTCCCGCATGTCATCCTCTCGTAACGAAAATGTTTCTTTTCTTGGATTTTTTACCAACCGATTTTTGGTTTATTTTTTCTTTCCATCCCCGCCGCCTTTAAAACATTGAGCGACGCCGTCGGCTCATGGGTCCCCGATGTCAGCCTCCCCGTACAAGAAACATGTGATATCTTGATTATTTTGCAGACAATAAACAGTGTATTTCGCTCTCAGCTATTGCAAACGGATAAATTAAATCTTTATTTTTACATAAACAAACTTATATGTTGAATCTCCTTGTTTTGTGTTTTTGCGAAGCATAGGACTTTCCTGTTTTTTTTAGAAAAATCCGAACTTTCCCGTTTTGGAGTGGGCTGAAATTGTACGAGTCAAAAGGCCCAGCAGATAGTTCGAAGGCCCGAGATGTCCGGATGCAGCCCAATTGAAATCTTTCTTTTCTTGGATTTTTTTCACCCCCGATTTCCGGCTACTTCATTTTTCTTTTGGTCCCGTGCCGCCTTGGAAACGTTGAGACCGCTCGCCGCAAAATGGGACCCGCATGTCATCCTCTATGTACAATAAAATTTCTTTTCTTGGATTATTTTTGGCTCCGATATTTGGTCACTTGCCTTTTTCTTTCAGTCTCATGCCGACTTTGAAACGTTGAGGAAGCTGCTGGATCATGGGTCCCGCATGTCATCCTCTATGAACAATAAAAGTTTCCTTTGTTGGATTTATTTTTTACCCCTAATTTCTGGCTATTTGCCTTTTTCTTTTGATCCCCTGCCCCCTTTGAAACAATGACAACGCAGCTGGCAGGTCGGTCCCACATGCCATCCTCTATGAACAATAAAGGTTTCCTTTGATAGATTTATTTTTGACCCTAATAAATTTCTGGCTATTTCCTTTTTTTATTTTGATCCCCTGCCGCCTTGGAATAGTTGAGGATGCTGCTGCCTCACGGGTCCCGCATGTCATCCTCTCGTAAAGGTAAATGTTTCATTTCTTGGATTTTGTTTACCAACTGATTTTTGGCTTATTTTTTTTGTTTCGATCTCCCGCCGCCTTTAAAACGTTGACGATGTTGTCGGCTCATGGGTCCCCAATGTCAGCCTCCCCGTACCGCAAATCCTCTTCTCGCAAAGGTTGTATTTCTAGCTAGATAGCTAAGGTGGATTCGTATCTGCCGTGGTTCGAGCAGCTCATGTAAGCCTTCTTGCACCGATTAATGGAACTAGTGTATAGCAAGGTCAAGACATGTGGCTCGGTGTAATGAATCTATTTGAATCATGTTGTGGATTCAATCCGATAGTTCTCTAACATGTCGCCCAAAATAGAAATTAAGTTTTTTTCTAAAACGGAAATGCAAACTAAGATGAACACAAACATTAGTTATCATAATAGCCGATCATACATACATACTTGCTAAGAGCAAAAGCTTGCCGCAGTTTTACCACCCATACAATTAATTAGCAGCTCGTATAAGATAACCTTATATAAGTATAACTACAAATGCATTTGCTAAGGGCTCATGGGACAACAGTAACTAGACAACCGCAAACTTTATGACCAGACATGTCACAAACGGCATCGAAAGATCTTGACCTTCAACTTTGATCCAATGCGAAGTTTGGCACCGTCAATGAACTTTTTCCACCTAGAAGTAACAGCTAAGCTGCCATCTCGTGGGACCGACGGAGTACCGTCCCTCCACGGTGAGACCTTCACTCTCCATGACGAGGGAAATCTTGCCCCTTCGGCAAGCATTGAGATCCTTGGAGATACTTTTAGGCAATTTCTGATTCAAAGCAAGAGATACCACCAAAAATTAGTCAATGGCACCAATGCACTGAAGACTGAACCATGTGAGACTTTGAGCAGAGAAGACATCAAGATAAGAGCAGTTATGCTGTCATATACTCACGAACATAGCCTTCAGATGCGTCCTGGTCACCACACGGGTGGCCACAACAATGAGCTGAGACCTCGGTGATCTGGCTGGGGCAGGTGCAGGAGCCTGGGCTGGTACACGAGCCGGTGGCCGATGCAGTGAGACCGCCGGGCAGTGTGCAACAAACGGTGCCTCTAGAGGAACCGGTGCCGATGCAGGAGACCGTTGGGCAGTGCAGTAAACGGTGCAGCTAGAGGAACCGATGCCGATGCAGGAGCCCGCCGGGCAGTGTGTAGTATATGGGGCCTCTACAGGAACCAATGCCGATGTAGGGGCCTGCCGGGTAGATGCAAGAAACGGAGCCGGTACATGAACCGGTGCCGATGCGGAGAGTGGGAAGCCGGTGCCGTGCCGGTGTGGGTGCCCTTTGTGACATCCGCTCTCGTTCCATCGGGGATCCGCAGCTTTGATCATGTTAAACCCGAGCAAGCTAGAACAGGAGGGAATGGTTTAGAACAACCGCTCGTAATGCAGTAATCAAAGGATATGAGTACAAAAAAGTTACATATTATATATTTGGAAGTGTCTCCAACTCGTAAGCGCTACGTATATCTTCCCGTTTGAGTTTCGATCCTCAGCTCGTCGCCCTTCTTCGCACCGTAGTCAAAAGCAAACTTTCTCCAATCATGTCCATACAAATATGTGATGGTCTCGTGTCTTGTAGACATACACCTCATAGACCATGTAGGTGTTCATCAATTTTCCATTGCCATGCATAGTGAAAGACCCTTCATGCGGACACATCCGGTTAATCATTGGACGAAGTTCACAAGGTACAACTCGCAGTGAAAATTGATACTAATGTAAGAAGCAGTGAAGACTAAAAACAAGACTTTACTATATGCCAATTCATGCTAAACCACCGAGAATACATACCCGTAACTCGTGAAGGAGTTATTAGAAAGGTAGATAGAGCCATAGGAGGTGTTATATGCGGGGTATGTACATGGGCTCGCCATATTCCCGCAAGCTCGCAGATCGGGATGGTGAAGGAAACATGGGAGGTACTACTCGGTGCGTAGCGCCGAATGTAAGTGGAAGAATTAGGTTGTGTAAAGTGCATAGTTCGGAGCAATGCAAATGTTGACAAGCGAGTGCATAACACTATGTTACAAACTAAACAAATCAAAATTTAGTGTATGATGAATATAAGCATGCTAATTTAGCGTTTCCGAATTCCAAAAGCATTAGACAGAGCCGGTGATAATATCAGACATAAATCATGGCATGTATATGTGGCTTAAGAAAATATACCCGAACCCTTGGATGGTTACGGCCCGACTGGTCCTTGGACTTGAGCTTATATAAGCATCCAGAAGGTGGGGCTGACAAGCAACTTGGTGGCAGCCTCTGCAGATGCCTCATCGCCAGCAGCTTGCAATCCTTTTGACCAATGAAGGCTTAGCAGCTCATACCGCATATGAAAATTGAAGAGCAACTGTACATCGCAGATGATATATAAAATGAATCTATGAGACACCGATGCATATAGTGCCGGATGTAAGTGGAAGAATAGGGTTGTGTGTGTTTCGAACTATTGGTAAGCATTAGACAAAGCCGGCAATAAACGGACAAATCAAATCATGTATGAGGATTAAGAAAATATACCTGCTATCGAAAAGGATACCACCCAACTCGGCCCGTGGCCTTGTGCTTGAGGAGGTTTTCGAAGATGGTGGCGGCACCATCGTCTTCACAGCAGCCTCATCGTGATCATTTTTTTCCATTTGAGTAGAGGCACGGAAGCTTCATCCCGCATATGAATAGCAACATAACTCATCATTGATATTTAATAAATCTATGAGATAGACTGATGCAAATAGTGCGGGATGTAAGTGGAAGAATAGGGTTGTGCATAGACAACAGCTGACAACAATGCAAATGTTTACAAAAGAAGCCAACAGAACTCAACAGTTTATATACTGGATGAGACAGACCGAAAAGTGAAAAATTAGTGTATGATGATTGTAAGCAAACGCAAGAGTTTCGAACTTTTGGTAAGCATTAGGCAAAGCCAACAAGAATTAAACGTATAATAATAAAATCATGTATGTGGATTAAGAAAATATACCAGTATTCATTAAAAGGTCACCACCCACTCGGCCCATGGCCTCGTGCTTGTAGAGGTTTTCGGATGATGGTGCCGCACCATCGTCCTCACAAAGAGTCTCATCAGCCCTCATTTTGCATCCACTTGAGTAAAGGCAGCATGCTAGCAACTCGCATAAGAATGGGAACAGATCTCAGCAGTGATATTGAATGACTCTGAGACAGACTAATGCATATAGTGCTGGATGTAAGTGGAAGGGTATGGCTGTGTATTATACCTGGCCATGGGCAGCCCGGCCCGACCGGCCCGGCCCGAAATTTCCGGGCTTGGGCCAGCCCGAGCATACTGGTGGGCCGGGCCTGGGCCGAAAATTTAGGCCCGATGACTATGATGGGCTGGGCCTGGGCTTGATAAATGCATGAAATAAGGAAGAGGCTCAGCTCGAGGCCCGAGGCCCACGGGATTTTGGTGTGATGGGCCGGGCTTGGGCTCAGCGTTAGGGCCTCGATGGTCGGGACAGGCCGGGCCTCGGGCCCGGGTTTTTGCGTCGGAGCTTGGTTAGGCCCGAAGCCCCGCCCCGCTCGAAGAAATGCCTGTGTATACCGTATGTGGACAACAGTTCACAACAATGCAAGGGTGTGTTTGGTTCGAAACAGCCGTGGAATGGAATGGAATGGTTCCATTTCGAGGAATGGAATGGTTACATTTTTGTTCGGTTGGGAAAAATGGAGAGCGTAACACGATCGAGGTTAAGC
>NC_061512.1:86602024-86627436 GCF_022539505.1 Lolium rigidum | reverse complement strand
GATTTAGCCAAAATCTGGTGATAACAAGTTCTTCTCTAACAATATGCATGCTCCAACCATGAAGGTGGTAGATCTCTCTTACTTCAGACAAGACGGACATGCATAGCAACTCACATGATATTCAACAAAGAATAGTTGATGGCGTCCCCGAAGCATGGTTATCGCACAACAAGCAACTTAATAAGAGATAAAGTGCATAAGTACATATTCAATACCACAATAGTTTTTAAGCTATTTGTCCCATGAGCTATATATTGCAAAGGTGAATGATGGAATTTTAAAGGTAGCACTCAAGCAATTTACTTTGGAATGGCGGATAAATACCATGTAGTAGGTAGGTATGGTGGACACAAATGGCATAGTGGTTGGCTCAAGTATTTTGGATGCATGAGAAGTATTCCCTCTCGATACAAGGTTTAGGCTAGCAAGGTTATTTGAAACAAACACAAGGATGAACGGTACAGCAAAACTCACATAAAAGACATATTGTAAACATTATAAGACTCCATACCGACTTCCTTGTTGTTCAAAACTCAATACTAGATGTTATCTAGACTCTAGAGAAACCAAATATGCAAACCAAATTAGCAAGCTCTAAGTATTTCTTCATTAATGGGTGCAAAGTATATGATGCAAGAGCTTAAACATGAGCACAACAATTGCCAAGTATCAAATTATCCAAGACATTTTAGAGTTACTACATGTAGTATTTTCCAATTCCAACCATATAACAATTTAACGAAGAAGAAACTTCGCCATGAATACTATGAGTAGAGCCTAAGGACATACTTGTCCATATGCTACAGCGGAGCGTGTCTCTCTCCCACAAAGTGAATGCTAGGATCCATTTTATTCAAACAAAACAAAAACAAAAACAAACCGACGCTCCAAGCAAAGTACATAAGATGTGACGGAATAAAAATATAGTTTCGGGGAGGAACCCGATAATGTTGTCGATGAAGAAGGGGATGTCTTGGGCATCCCCAAGCTTAGACGCTTGAGTCTTCTTAAAATATGCAGGGGTGAACCACCGGGGCATCCCCAAGCTTAGAGCTTTCACTCTCCTTGATCATATTGCATCATACTCCTCTCTTGATCCTTGAAAACTTCCTCCACACCAAACTCGAAACAACTCATTAGAGGGTTAGTGCATAATAAAAATTCACATGTTCAGAGGTGACACAATCATTCTTAACACTTCTGGACATTGCATAAAGCTACTGGACATTAATGGATCAAAGAAATTCATCCAACATAGCAAAAGAGGCAATGCAAAATAAAAGGCAGAATCTGTCAAAACAGAACAGTCCGTAAAGATGGATTTTATTAGGCCACCAGACTTGCTCAAATGAAAATGCTCAAATTGAATGAAAGTTGCGTACATATCTGAGGATCATGCACGTAAATTGGCTTAATTTTCTGAGCTTCCTACAGGAGGTAGACCCAGATTCGTGACAGCAAAGAAATCTGGAACTGCGCAGTAATCCAAATCTAGTACTTACTTTATTATCAAAGACTTTACTTGGCACAACAAAACTCAAAACTAAGATAAGGAGAGGTTGCTACAGTAGTAAACAACTTCCAAGACACAAATATAAAACAAAAATACTGGAGTAAAAACATGGGTTGTCTCCCATAAGCGCTTTTCTTTAACGCCTTTCGCCTAGGCGCGAAAGTGTATCTCAAGTGACATCAAAGGGTGGTGCACCTACAGCGGGGTTTGGAGTTTTCTCAACCATGCATAGTATATTGGATACATAAGTTTCAGCGTCTCCCTTTTCATTAGTCTTGGGCTTGCTACTCTCATCGAACAAATTTTCAGAACAAGCCAAGCATAGTTATGTTCTAGTGCATCATTCATAGCTAGGAGTTTACATGGTATTGGTGCTTTGATCTCCCCACCATCATTAGCATTATTAGTGTACCTTATTCTATCCATGTCCATTTTTTCAAGGAGATTAACAAAATTAGTATGAGAACCAAGCATATTAAATTTAGCGAAGACCTTTCTAGCCTCTCTTGCTAGACCACCAAATTCTCTAAGAAGGGTTTCTAAAACAAAATCTTTCTTTTCCCCTCTTCCAAATCACCAAGTGTAAGAAACATGTGTTGGATTATAGGATTGAGATTAACAAATTTAGTTTCCAACAAGCAAACTAAAGCAGCAGCAAGCAATTTCATAAGTAGGAGCAAGTTCTACCAAGTGTCTATCTTCAAAATCTTCAACGGTACTAACATGGGTGAAAAATTCTTCTATATTGTTCCTTCCAATTATAGACCCTTGTCCTACCGGTATGTTCTTTGTGGTAAAATTAAAAGGAAACATGATGAATCAAGTAAAGTAAATGCAAGTAAACTAATTTTTGTGTGTTTTTGATATAGAGTGCAAGACAAGTAATTAAAGTAAAGCTAGCAACTAATTTTTTTGTGTTTTGATATAAGTGCAGCAAACAAAGTAGTAAATAAAATAAAGCAAGACAAAAACAAAGTAAAGAGATTGAGAAGTGGAGACTCCCTTGCAGCGTGTCTTGATCTCCCCGACAACGGCGCCAGAAATTTGCTTGATGCGTGTAGTTGACACGTCCGTTGGGAACCCCAAGAGGAAGGTGTGATGCGCACAGCGGCAAGTTTCCCTCAGTTAGAAACCAAGGTTTAATCGAACCAGTAGGAGTCAAGAAGCACGTTGAAGGTTGATGACGGCGGGATGTAGTGCGGCGCAACACCAGAGATTCCGGCGCCAACGTGGAACCCGCACAACACAACCAAAGTACTTTGCCCCAACGAAACGAGTGAGGTTGTCAATCTCACCGGCTTGCTGTAACAAAGGATTAACCGAATTGTGTGGAAGATGATTGTTTGCAGAGAAAACGAGTAAAACAAGTATTGCAGACAGATTTGTATTTCAAGTATTAAAAGAATGGACCGGGGTCCACAGTTCACTAGAGGTGTCTCTCCCATAAGATAAAAGCATGTTGGGTGAACAAATTACGATCGGGCAATTGACAAATAGAGAGGGCATAACAATGCACATACATGGCATGATAAGTATAGTGAGATTTAATTGGGCATTACGACAAAGTACATAGACCGCCATCCAACCGCATCTATGCCTAAAAAGTCCACCTTCAGAGTTATCGTCCGAACCCCTTCCAGTATTAAGTTGCAAAGCAACAGACAATTGCATTAAGTATGGTGCGTAATGTAATCAACAACTACATCCTCGGACATAGCGCCAATGTTTTATCCCTAGTGGCAACAGACACAACACAACCTTAGAACTTTCGTCACTCGTCCCAGGTGTCAATGCAGGCATGAACCCACTATCGAGCATAAATACTCCCTCTTGGAGTTAAAAGCAAAAACTTGGCCGAGCCTCTACTAGTAACGGAGAGCATGCAAGATCATAAACAACACATATGTAATAACTTGATAATTAACATAACATGGTATTCTCTATCCATCGGATCCCGACAAACACAACATAAAGTATTACGGATAGATGATCTTGATCATGTTAGGCAGCTCACAAGATCCAAGAATGAAGCACAATGAGGAGAAGACAACCATCTAGCTACCGCTATGGACCCATAGTCCAGGGGTGAACTACTCACTCATCACTCCGGAGGCGACCATGGCGGTGTAGAGTCCTCCGGGAGATGAATCCCCTCTCCGGCAGGGTGCCGGAGGAGATCTCCGAATCCCCCGAGATGGGATCGGCGGCGGCGCGTCTCGATAGGTTTTCCGTATCGTGGTTTTTCGCATCGGGGGTTTTGCGACGGAGGCTTTAAGTAGGCGGAAGGGCAGAGTCGGGGGCCGACGAGGGGCCCACACCATAGGGCGGCGCGGGCCCCCTTGGCCGCGCCGCCATGTGGTGTCGCCACCTCGTGGCCCCACTTCGTATGCTCTTCGGTCTTCCGGAAGGTTCGTGGCAAAATAGGCCCCCGGGTCTTCGTTTCGTCCAATTCCGAGAATATTTCGTTACTAGGATTTCCGAAACCAAAAACAGCAGAAAACGAGAACCGGCACTTCGGCATCTTGTTAATAGGTTAGTTCCGGAAAATGCACGAATATGACATAAAGTGTGCATAAAACATGTAGGTATCATCAATAATATGGCATAGAACATAAGAAATTATCGATACGTCGGAGACGTATCAAGCATCCCCAAGCTTAGTTACGCTCGTCCCGAGCGAGTAAAACGATAACAAAGATAATTTCTGAAGTGATATGCCATCATAACCTTGATCATACTATTTGTAAACATATGTAGTGGATGCAGCGATCAAAACGATGGTAATGACATGAGTAAACAAGTGAATCATAAAGCAAAGACTTTTCATGAATAGTACTTCAAGACAAGTATTAATAAGTCTTGCATAAGAGTTAACTCATAAAGCAATAAATCAAAGTAAAGGTATTGAAGCAACACAAAGGAAGATTAAGTTTCAGCGGTTGCTTTCAACTTGTAACATGTATATCTCATGGATAATAGTCAACATAGAGTAATATAACAAGTACAATATGCAAGTATGTAGGAATCAATGCACAGTTCACACAAGTGTTTGCTTCTTGAGGTGGAGAGAGATAGGTGAACTGACTCAACATAAAAGTAAAAAGAATGGTCCTTCAAAGAGGAAAGCATCGATTGCTATATTTGTGCTAGAGCTTTTATTTTGAAAACATGAAACAATTTTGTCAACGGTAGTAATAAAGCATATGAGTTATGTACATTATATCTTACAAGTTGCAAGCCTCATGCATAGTATACTAATAGTGCCCGCACCTTGTCCTAATTAGCTTGGACTACCGGATCTTTGCAATGCACATGTTTTAACCAAGTGTCACAATGGGGTACCTCCATGCCGCCTGTACAAAGGTCTAAGGAGAAAGCTCGCATTTTGGATTTCTCGCTTTGGATTATTCTCAACTTAGATATCCATACCGGGACAACATGGACAACAGATAATGGACTCCTCTTTAATGCATAAGCATGTGGCAACAATTATTATTCTCATATGAGATTGAGGATATGTGTCCAAAATTGAAACTTCCACCATGAATCATGGCTTTAGTTAGCGGCCCAAAGTTCTTCTCTAACAATATGCATGCTCCAACCATGAAGGTGGTAGATCTCTCTTACTTCAGACAAGACGGACATGCATAGCAACTCACATGATATTCAACAAAGAATAGTTGATGGCGTCCCCGAAGCATGGTTATCGCACAACAAGCAACTTAATAAGAGATAAAGTGCATAAGTACATATTCAATACCACAATAGTTTTTAAGCTATTTGTCCCATGAGCTATATATTGCAAAGGTGAATGATGGAATTTTAAAGGTAGCACTCAAGCAATTTACTTTGGAATGGCGGATAAATACCATGTAGTAGGTAGGTATGGTGGACACAAATGGCATAGTGGTTGGCTCAAGTATTTTGGATGCATGAGAAGTATTCCCTCTCGATACAAGGTTTAGGCTAGCAAGGTTATTTGAAACAAACACAAGGATGAACGGTACAGCAAAACTCACATAAAAGACATATTGTAAACATTATAAGACTCCATACCGACTTCCTTGTTGTTCAAAACTCAATACTAGATGTTATCTAGACTCTAGAGAAACCAAATATGCAAACCAAATTAGCAAGCTCTAAGTATTTCTTCATTAATGGGTGCAAAGTATATGATGCAAGAGCTTAAACATGAGCACAACAATTGCCAAGTATCAAATTATCCAAGACATTTTAGAGTTACTACATGTAGTATTTTCCAATTCCAACCATATAACAATTTAACGAAGAAGAAACTTCGCCATGAATACTATGAGTAGAGCCTAAGGACATACTTGTCCATATGCTACAGCGGAGCGTGTCTCTCTCCCACAAAGTGAATGCTAGGATCCATTTTATTCAAACAAAACAAAAACAAAAACAAACCGACGCTCCAAGCAAAGTACATAAGATGTGACGGAATAAAAATATAGTTTCGGGGGAGGAACTCGATAATGTTGTCGATGAAGAAGGGGATGTCTTGGGCATCCCCAAGCTTAGACGCTTGAGTCTTCTTAAAATATGCAGGGGTGAACCACCGGGGCATCCCCAAGCTTAGAGCTTTCACTCTCCTTGATCATATTGCATCATACTCCTCTCTTGATCCTTGAAAACTTCCTCCACACCAAACTCGAAACAACTCATTAGAGGGTTAGTGCATAATAAAAATTCACATGTTCAGAGGTGACACAATCATTCTTAACACTTCTGGACATTGCATAAAGCTACTGGACATTAATGGATCAAAGAAATTCATCCAACATAGCAAAAGAGGCAATGCAAAATAAAAGGCAGAATCTGTCAAAACAGAACAGTCCGTAAAGATGGATTTTATTAGGCCACCAGACTTGCTCAAATGAAAATGCTCAAATTGAATGAAAGTTGCGTACATATCTGAGGATCATGCACGTAAATTGGCTTAATTTTCTGAGCTTCCTACAGGGAGGTAGACCCAGATTCGTGACAGCAAAGAAATCTGGAACTGCGCAGTAATCCAAATCTAGTACTTACTTTATTATCAAAGACTTTACTTGGCACAACAAAACTCAAAACTAAGATAAGGAGAGGTTGCTACAGTAGTAAACAACTTCCAAGACAC
The DNA here is from genome assembly GCF_022539505.1 of Lolium rigidum. NCBI lineage: Eukaryota > Viridiplantae > Streptophyta > Magnoliopsida > Poales > Poaceae > Lolium > Lolium rigidum. Next base: position 86,620,786 of record NC_061512.1, on the reverse strand, counting down.
AAATATAAAACAAAAATACTGGAGTAAAAACATGGGTTGTCTCCCATAAGCGCTTTTCTTTAACGCCTTTCGGCTAGGCGCGAAAGTGTATCTCAAGTGACATCAAAGGGTGGTGCACCTACAGCGGGGTTTGGAGTTTTCTCAACCATGCATAGTATATTGGATACATAAGTTTCAGCGTCTCCCTTTTCATTAGTCTTGGGCTTGCTACTCTCATCGAACAAATTTTCAGGAACAAGCCAAGCATAGTTATGTTCTAGTGCATCATTCATAGCTAGGAGTTTACATGGTATCGGTGCTTTGATCTCCCCACCATCATTAGCATTATTAGTGTACCTTATTCTATCCATGTCCATTTTTTCAAGGAGATTAACAAAATTAGTATGAGAACCAAGCATATTAAATTTAGCGAAGACCTTTCTAGCCTCTCTTGCTAGACCACCAAATTCTCTAAGAAGGGTTTCTAAAACAAAATCTTTCTTTTCCCCCTCTTCCAAATCACCAAGTGTAAGAAACATGTGTTGGATTATAGGATTGAGATTAACAAATTTAGTTTCCAACAAGCAAACTAAAGCAGCAGCAGCAATTTCATAAGTAGGAGCAAGTTCTACCAAGTGTCTATCTTCAAAATCTTCAACGGTACTAACATGGGTGAAAAATTCTTCTATATTGTTCCTTCTAATTATAGACCCTTGTCCTACCGGTATGTTCTTTGTGGTAAAATTAAAAGGAAACATGATGAATCAAGTAAAGTAAATGCAAGTAAACTAATTTTTTTTGTGTTTTTGATATAGAGTGCAAGACAGTAATTAAAGTAAAGCTAGCAACTAATTTTTTTGTGTTTTGATATAAGTGCAGCAAACAAAGTAGTAAATAAAATAAAGCAAGACAAAAACAAAGTAAAGAGATTGAGAAGTGGAGACTCCCCTTGCAGCGTGTCTTGATCTCCCCGGCAACGGCGCCAGAAATTTGCTTGATGCGTGTAGTTGACACGTCCGTTGGGAACCCCAAGAGGAAGGTGTGATGCGCACAGCGGCAAGTTTCCCTCGGTTAGAAACCAAGGTTTAATCGAACCAGTAGGAGTCAAGAAGCACGTTGAAGGTTGATGGCGGCGGGATGTAGTGCGGCGCAACACCGGAGATTTCGGCGCCAACGTGGAACCTGCACAACACAACCAAAGTACTTTGCCCCAACGAAACGAGTGAGGTTGTCAATCTCACCGGCTTGCTGTAACAAAGGATTAACCGAATTGTGTGGAAGATGATTGTTTGCAGAGAAAACAGTAAAACAAGTATTGCAGCAGATTTGTATTTCAGTATTAAAAGAATGGACCGGGGTCCACAGTTCACTAGAGGTGTCTATCCCATAAGATAAAAGCATGTTGGGTGAACAAATTACAGTCGGGCAATTGACAAATAGAGAGGGCATAACAATGCACATACATGGCATGATAAGTATAGTGAGATTTAATTGGGCATTACGACAAAGTACATAGACCGCCATCCAACCGCATCTATGCCTAAAAAGTCCACCTTCGAGTTATCGTCCGAACCCCTTCCGAGTATTAAGTTGCAAAGCAACGGACAATTGCATTAAGTATGGTGCGTAATGTAATCAACAACTACATCCTCGGACATAGCGCCAATGTTTTATCCCTAGTGGCAACAAGCACAACACAACCTTAGAACTTTACGTCACTTGTCCCAGTGTCAATGCGGGCATGAACCCACTATCGAGCATAAATACTCCCTCTTGGAGTTAAAAGCAAAAACTTGGCCAGAGCCTCTACTAGTAACGGAGAGCATGCAAGATCATAAACAACACATATGTAATAACTTGATAATTAACATAACATGGTATTCTCTATCCATCGGATCCCGACAAACACAACATAAAGTATTACAGATAGATGATCTTGATCATGTTAGGCAGCTCACAAGATCCAAGAATGAAGCACAATGAGGAGAAGACAACCATCTAGCTACTGCTATGGACCCATAGTCCAGGGGTGAACTACTCACTCATCACTCCGGAGGCGACCATGGCGGTGTAGAGTCCTCCGGGAGATGAATCCCCTCTCCGGCAGGGTGCCCGAGGAGATCTCCAGAATCCCCCGAGATGGGATCGGCGGCGGCGGCGTCTCAGTAAGGTTTTCCGTATCGTGGTTTTTCGCATCAGGGGTTTCGCGACGGAGGCTTTAAGTAGGCGGAAGGGCAGAGTCGGGGGCCTGACGAGGGGCCCACACCATAGGGCGGCGCGGCCCCCCCCTTGGCTGCGCCGCCATGTGGTGTCGCCACCTCGTGGCCCCACTTCGTATGCTCTTCGGTCTTCTGGAAGGTTCGTGGCAAAATAGGCCCCTGGGTCTTCGTTTCGTCCAATTCCGAGAATATTTCGTTACTAGGATTTCTGAAACCAAAAACAGCAGAAAACGAGAACCGGCACTTCGGCATCTTGTTAATAGGTTAGTTCCAGAAAATGCACGAATATGACATAAAGTGTGCATAAAACATGTAGGTATCATCAATAATATGGCATAGAACATAAGAAATTATCGATACGTTGGAGACGTATCAGTATCCAACAATTGTAATATGCAAACTATGAGTGATGCCGGTATACCTCCCCCCAAGCTTAGGCTTTTGGCCTAAGTGGAGATCAATCCCATGGTGCCCATGAAGTGGCACCTCCGTAGTACGACGAAGATGGTTCCTGTTCCGGGTATGTGCTAGAAGACGCACCAGGATACGTGACGGTGTAGTCGTAGGAGGGCTCGGCTTCCTCGGAGTCATGTTGCTGGTGGAAACCTTGTATCTTCAGTTGCTCATCCACCTCCTCCTTAGAGCGCGACCACGGTTTCTGTCAATACTAAACAAATCTGGATGTGGCAAAGGGATTTCCCTTTCTTCCCCGTCAGCAAACAACATTCTATAGACAATATTATCCAAGCTAGAGTCATTTGTAACAAATTGGTGACTCTTCATAGCAGCAATATCAAGCCTTATAGGAGTTAATTTCTCATCAGTAGGGTCAAGAGGAAGATTTAAATATGCCAAAATGCGTGATGCAACAATTCCTCCAAAAATAGGCCCATTATTAGACAAACGGCGAGCAACAAGAGCACCAAGATGATAAGGTGTCTCTCCAGTAAGTGCAGCAACTAAGAAAGCAAGATGATAACTAGAAATATTGCTAGTGTTCTCCCTACCAAGAATGCTAGTAGCAAGATAGTAAGCGAAATATTTAATAGCAGGGAGTTGAATGTTTCTTATCTTGCCACGCTGAATGGTGCGACAATCATCATTGGTGATTCCTCGATAGAGCTCCAGCAAAGCCTTGGGATTGTTCTCAATTCTCTTTGCTGTACCTACAGGGGCAATATCCAATGCAGTACAAAAATCCTTCAACTTCATAGTAATAGGATCACCATAAATCCTGAATGCAACTGATGGTTGGTAGTGCTTATTGTTGAACTGAAAGCTCTCAACAAAGATTTTAGTTAGCATGTAGTATTGATCCCTCTCATCTTCCATATAGGAGGTTAAGCCCACATTATTGATAAGGACCAGGAAATCATCAAGCAACCCTGCATTACTTAAAAAGTTATAGCATGGAAAAGATGAAGCATTAGGGACTCCATTATCCTCTTCAACTTCGAAGCTCGGTGCAATGACATCCTCATTATAGGATCGTCTAATCTGAGTGGATGACCTTGAGGGTCTCCCCGTGCTTGTCGTCTGTCCTTCAAACACTTCTCCAAAGTTATAGTTATCCATCTTCCTTTTCTGAAATTTTTCAACAAACATTATAAAATTTGACTTGGTGTCATATAATTGAGGGAAACTACTATAGGAACTTGCTTGACTACTAAACATGCATCAAAAATAGTTTTTACCACTTAGAACAAGCATGCAAGCTCACTAAACATGTTACCTACAGCAGCAAAATATTCAAGATATACTCAACCAAACAAAATTCTACTTGGATAATCGAAGGAGTCACATACCGGAGAGCAAATGTGCCAAATTTCAGACAGAAATCTGGGCTGAGCAAAGAGATCGAGAAATCTTGAGCTCTTGAGCAGAAACGCAAGTGAGAGAAAGTGAGTACGAGTTTTTTGGGAGAGAGAGTGCAATGAGTGGAAGAGATGAAGAAATGGGGCAAGGAGTGCCCCACACAACAGGGTGGCGCGCCCCCCTTCCAGGCCGCGCCGGCCTGTGGGGTGCCACCCTGGGGTGCCCCACTGGTCATCCCCAGGTGCTCCCAGGTGCCTCTTCGAAAAATAAGACCAATGGTATAATTTTTGTGAATTTTTGAAAACTTTGAAAAACACACATTTCTGGGTATTAAATTTATTATTACTGGGCAGAAAAAGATTTTGGAATCTCTAATTAATTAAAGAACTTTACAAAACAAAAGTGCTACAGCAAGTAAAACAAATGGATGAATAAAGAAATGTTGTTTAGCTCCTCTATGCATATAAGATGTACTTGTTAACAAGGTTGATCAAGTCTTGCCACCAAATAAATCTTACATGTCATAAGAAGAATTAAACCTCAAATCAATCATGTTACCTTGTATTGTATTGATACGGATCCAATCACAAGAGTTTGATATTCTTCTTTAGGCTCATATATTGGACAATCAATATCTCCCACTTTGATAGATCTTAAATTAGAAATTGTATTAACTCCACATATTTTATCATACTTCTTGGGAAAATAAACAGTATGCTCCTTGTCATCGACATTGAAAGTAACTTTTCCTTTATTGCAATCAATAACAGCCCCTGCGGTGTTAAGAAAAGGTCTCCCAAGAATAATAGACATATTATCATCTTCAGGCATTTCCAACACAACAAAATCCGTTAATATTAAGCAGTTTTGAGTAACTTGAACAGGAACATCCTCACATATACCAACAGGAATAGCAGTAGATTTATCAGCCATTTGCAAAGATATATCAGTTGGTATCAACTTATGTAAATAAAGTCTCTTATAAAGAGAAAAAGGCATAACACTAACACCCGCTCCCAAATCACATAGAGCAGTTCTAACATAATTATTCTTAATAGAACAACGAATAGTCGGTATACCTGGGTCGCCAAGCTTCTTTGGAACCTTGCCATTGAAAGAGTAATTAGCAAGCATAGTGGAAATCTCCTCATTAGGAATTTTCCTTTTGTTAGTGACAATATCTTTCATATACTTTGAATAAGGAGGCAATTTAATAGCATCAGTCAAAGGGATTTGCAGGAACAATGGTTTCATCCAATCACAAAATTTGTTATAGTGTTCTTCTTCCTTTGATTTTAGTTTCTTAGCAGGAAAAGGCATTTGCTTTTGAACCCAAGGTTCTCTTTCATTACCATGTTTCTTAGCAATAAAATCTTCTTTAGTATACCTTTTATTTTTAGCATGCTTTTCAGGTTCATCTTCAACCTCTTCTTTATCAGACGCATCATTCTTATCATTATCTTTATCATGTTCATTACCACTTTTAGTTTCAGCATCAGAAATAGAAATACTATTAGGATCATTAACAGGTTCAGAGGATTCTACAACATTTTTATGTTTCTTTTTCTTTTTCTTAGATGGAGCACTAGTTTCAGTTCATTGAGAATCTTGTTCAACTCTTTTGGGATGCCCCTCAGGATATAGAGGATCCTGGGTAGAAACACCTCCTCTAGTTGTTACTTCATAAGCATGTTTTTCTTTAGAATTATTTTTCAACAAGTCATTTTGCACTTTAGTGAGTTGATCAATTTGAGTTTGAACCATATGAAAATGTTTAACAAGCATATTAACATCATTGGAGGTTCTCTCCACAATACCATGCAATTCACTAATAGCTCGAGAATTTTCCATTAAATGATTCTCTACTCTCATATTAAAATTTTCTTGCTTAACAATATAATTATCAAACTCATCTAAGCATTGAGCAGGAGGTTTTGAATACGGAATATCTTCCCTAGTAAAGCATTGAAGAGAGTGTACCTCAATCATGGATGAAGGGGGAGTTATCTTACAGAAATCTTCTATGGGAGGTAAATTCTTCACGTCTTCGGATTTAATACCTTTCTCCTTAAGAGACTTCTTGGCTTCCCTCATATCTTCATCATTTAAATTAATCATACCCCTCTTCTTCAATATTGGTGTCGGGGTTGGTTCGGGTGTAGACCAATCATCATGATTCCGGCCTATTCTAGCCAATAATTCTTCAGCATCGTCTGGAGTTCTTTTCCTGAAAACACAACCAGCACAACTATCCAAATATGCCCTAGACTCAATGGTTAGTCCACTATAAAATATATCAAGTAAATCATGCTTTTCCAAATCATGTCCAGGCCGAGCTCTGATAAGAGAGCAAAATCTTGCCCAAGCTTCAGGCAATTTCTCTCCATCTTCCTGGTCAAAGCTATAAATTTTCTGCAAAGCAATATGTTGAGCACTAGCAGGAAAGTATTTCCGAAAGAAAACATCAAGCAAATCACTTGGACTATCAATAGAACCAGGAGGCAAACTATTATACCAAGTTTTAGCATCATCCTTTAATGAGAAAGGAAAATGTTTAGCAACAAAGTAAGTACGCTTCTTAACATCATCAGAAAACAAGCTACTCAGAGTAGATAGCTCAATCATGTGTTTAGCAGCACTTTCTTTTTCAGTACCACAAAAGGGTGTTTTCTCAACAATAGCTATATGAGATAGATCAAGAGAAAAATCATAATCCTTATCCTTAATGTTTATAGGAGATGTGGCAAATTTAGGATCAGGATACAGTTTATATCTAACAGTATGTTGTGCAAGCAACTTTTTAATTTTTCTTGCATCAGTAGTAGCATTGCATTTATCAATAAAATCATCATCAAGTTCCACATAATCTTCATCAGGATCATCACTAGAGTATTCAACGAGACTCGGGTGAATTAACGAGTGTAGCAGCATTTTCATTAGGAGTTTCAGTATTTTCAATTTGTCTAGACCTAGCAATTGTAGCATCTAGAAAAGATCCTAACGAAGCATCATTATCAAGCACAGCAGAAGCATCATCAAAATTATAAGAGGAATTTTCAGATTCAGCAGAAGTACCAGCATGTGAAGCTTGTGGTGGTGAAATAAGTTTATCTATCACAGATGGTGAATCAAGAGCAGCAGAGGTACTCAGAGTTGTACCTTTTCTTGTAGTGGATGGTAATTATGCGACTTTAGTATCGCGAGGTTTACCCATGATGGAGAATTTGCAGCGAACAATATCAATCCAAGTGAACTTCCAAATAAAGCTATGCTCCCCGGCAACGGCGCCGGAAAATAGTCTTGATGACCCACAAGTATAGGGGATCGCAACAGTCTTCGCGGGAAGTACAACCCAATTTATTGATTCGACACAAGGGGAGACAAAGAATACTTGAAAGCCTTAACAGCGGAGTTGTCAATTCAGCTGCACCTGGAAACAGACTTGCTCGCAAGAGTTTATTAGTAGTAACAGTTTTATAGCGATAGCAGTAGTGAAATAACAGCAGCAGAGTAACAAAGACAGCAGTAGTGATTATAGTAAACAGCAGGATTAAAATACCGTAGGCACATGGATGGATGAACGGGCGTTGCATGGATGAGAGAAACTCATGTAACAATCAAAGCAGGGCATTTGCAGATAATAATAAAACGGTATCCAAGTACTAATCAATCAATATGCATGTGTTCCATATTTAGTCGTACGTGCTCGCAATGAGAAACTTGCACAACATCTTTTGTCCTACCAGCAGGTGGCAGCCGGACCTCTAGGGAATCTACTGGAAATTAAGGTACTTTTAATAGAGCACCGGAGGAAAGCATTAACACTCCGTGAACACATGTGATCCTCATATCACCGCCTTCCCCTTCGGTTGTCCCAATTTCTGTCACTTTGGGGCCTCGGGTTCCGGACAACAATACGTGTATACAACTTGCGGGTAAGATCATAAAACAATGAATATCATCATGAAACAATAACATGTTCAGATCTGAGATCATGGCACTCGGGCCCTAGTGACAAGCATTAAGCATAACAAGTTGCAACAATATCATAAAAGTACCAATCACGGATACTAGGCACTATGCCCTAACAATCTTATGCTATTACATGACCAATCTCATCCAATCCCTACCATCCCCTTCAGCCTACAACGGGGGAATTACTCACACATGGATGGGGGAAACATGGCTGGTCGATGGAGAGGCGTCGGTGGTGATGATGGCGATGATCTCCTCCAATTCCCCGTCCCGGCGAGGTGCCGAACGGAGTTTCTGGTCCCGAGACGGAGTTTCGCGACGGTGGCGGCGTACTGGATGGTTTCTGGCGACTTCCACTTCTCGTCTCGCGTTTTTAGATCGAAATCCTTAAGTAGTCCAGAGGGGGGCGTCAGAGGCCAGACGAGGGGGCCACACGCTAGGGCCGCGCGCCCCCCCTACAGGCCGCGCCGCCCTAGTGTCTGGGGGCCTGGGCCTCCCACAGACCTGCCCTTCTGGCTCCGTGATTCTTCTGGAAAAATAAGCCCTTCGACATAAATTCCGAGGATTTTCCTGAGAGTTGAATTTCTGCACAAAAACGAGGCACCAGGGCAATTCTGCTGAAAACAGCGTTAGTCCGTGTTTGTTGTATCCAAAATACACAAATTAGGGGCCAAACAATAGCAAAAGTGTTCGGGAAAGTGGATACGTTTTGGACGTATCAATATGCAAAGCAACCATGCCAGATTGCATGTAGAAAGATCCTCCTTAAGAAAGGTGAATTCAATCACCGAAAGTAACAATGAAGAGCTTACTTCAAAGGTAGATAAACTTTTAAATATCTTGAAGGGTAAAGAAAATACCGAAGTTAATGCCATCACCAAATCTAATGTTGAAGAAGTAGACTACCAACTCAAATTTCATTTAAATTTAAATGTCAATGTTTGGTCAAGATATATACCTCTATGATCTATCATCACATGCCATTGCTAGAAATTGTTGGATCGACCCTACTTTCAAATGATGATCATCATGTCTACTTTACCTAATATTTTGCAACCTCACCACATCTTTACCACGTCTTTGAGATGCTCATCATCATCCATTTATTCACCAAACCATCCTTGGACCAAATGTTCATTTCATAAACTCATGGGATTAATCTCCATTTCCCCTCTCTATCTTCCAAATCTTTATCTAGTTATTAGCACCTAATCCACCTAGCAGAGCCAACACCATCTTCGACACCACGCCTTATTCGACCACCACCTGCCACAAGGCCATTTTGCCTTGCTCTTTTCCGTTGGACATGGGAGATGGCCGGCCATGACACCATGCACCATTGATACGCGCATTTTGCATCATCATTATTGCTACATATAGAGTTAGTTTTCATTGTTATTTTCCTTCATACATTGTTCTTTATGCATTTTTAGATGATTTCCGGGACTTTCCTACAAAGTCCCCTTCTTTGGTATTTAATTCCTCAGAAGGAGAAAACCTCCTTTTCGTATTTTATTTGTTTCAGGACTTTCTGGATAACAAAAATTCAAGGAAAAATTACCTGATCAGTTTTTCACCCGAAGGAAGGCCGTGAGCAAAAGAAGCACGCGAGAGGGGCCACGCGGTACAACCAAGCACAGGTGGTGCGGCCCAACTTCCTGGCCGCGCCATCCACCCTCGTTCGCACCTCGGACATCGTTTCGGTTGCCCTTTTATCCCAGACGCTCCGTTTCACCCAAAAATCTAAGCCATTTTTCCCGAGATTTATTGAGGCGGTGACGGAGGCGAAAGTCCTCTCCTACTCCGGGAGAGGGCAGATCATGCTGCACCGGTGCATCCGGTGAAGGGGAAAGCGACACCATCGACATCCCCACTCCTCCTTGGCTTGGGAGGAGGCATCTCCATCAACATCTCCACCAGCACCATCATCACCACCATCACCATCTACGAGATCGACGTCACCCCCCTCATAGTCTGTGTTGAATTGAACCCCGGATATTGTTCTATAGGAAAGGACAAAGACCGTTGAGGCACAATTGGTCAAGATGGCTGAAAGGAAAACTGTTATACTTGCAAGATTTGCAGGCAAGCCCGAACAAAATCTCGTTGAAGATCTCAAGATGATGAGAATCAAGGAAGAATACGGAGAGCCTGAAGAGCTGGACTATACCAATGCTCCATCACCGGAATATTTTGTGGAAGATCTTGTGAAGATGATAACCGTCAAGAATCCTGGAATTGATCAAGGTAACGGTACCATGTACCGAGAATTTATTCATGAAGTAGTATGCAAAACTCGTGAGTTAGAACAACAATATAAGAAGCTAGCTCAAAAACTCACAGCTAAGCTTGATGATATATTTGAGCCTACTATTAAAATTCATATTGGAGTGAATGAGGTTGCTACACTTTGTGATCTTGGTGCACGCATGTCAACTATTCCAAAGAGCTTATTTGATAATTTAAAATTGCGGCCATTTACAACAACTGAGCTAAGACTTCACTTAGCGGATTCAACCTATAAACAAGTTGTAGGAACTAACACTACAAGAAAAGTTGCCATAGCCGATGAATTGAAAGTCGCGCCGTGGTTGATAATGCACCATGCCCGACGATTTTTGTTGTCTCCGTGGTGCATGTCAAAACTTTTTTTCTCGTTTTTGACGCCATCTAGCCCGACGAAAACATGGAAAACGTCGCGTATGGTGGCCTAGGATGTGGTGCATGATGAATTCTCGAGTGTGTCGTCCGAGTCAACGCAAATCCGCACCACCCAAGGATGTAGGGCCCAGATAGCAGCCTCTCTAGCATTGTTTTTTTCTCGATCGCACCATCTCGTTCAACGTTCTCCGATCGAGTCGTTTACGATGCAGGATCATGGGTCCCGCATGTCATCCTCTATGAACGAAAATTCTTTCTTTTCTTGGATTTTTTTTACCCCTGATTTCTAGCTACTTCCTTTTCTTTTGATCCTGTGCCGCCTTGGAAACATTGAGACCTCTACTGCAAAATGGGATCCGCATGTCATCCTCTATGTACAATAAAGTTTGTTTTCTTGGAGTTGTTTTTGCACCTGATATTTGGTCACTTCCCTTTTTTATCCCGTCCCGCCTCTGAAACATTGAGACCGCTGCTGCAAAATGGGACCCGCATGTAATCCTCTATTTGCAATCAAGTTTCTTTTCTTGGAGTTAATTTTGGCACCTGATATTTGGTCACTTGAGTTTTTCTTTTGATCTCGTCCCGCCTCTGAAATGTTGATACCGCTGCTGCAAAATGGGACCCTCATGTCATCCTCTATGTGAAATCAAGATTCTTTTCTTGGAGTTATTTTTGGCACCTGATATTCGGTCACTTGCCTTTTTCTTTCGATCCCGTGCCGCCTCTGAAACGTTGATGCCGCTGCTGCAAAATGGGACCCGCATGTCATCCTCTATCTACAATCAAGTTTCTTTTCTTATAGTTATTTTTGGCACCTGATATTTGGTCACTTGCCTTTTTCTTTTGATCTCGTGCCACCTTTGAAACGTTGAGACCGCTGCTGCAAAATGAGACCTGCATGTCATCCGCTATGTACAATAAAATTTCTATTCTTTGATTATTTTTGGCTCCTGGTATTTGGTCAATTGCCTTTTTCTTTCGATATCATGCCGCCTTGGATACATTGAGGAAGCTGCTGGCTCATGGTATCCACATTTCATCCTCTATGTACAATCAACTTTCTTTTCTTGGATTTTTTTGACCCCCTTATTTTTGGTCACTTGCCTTTTTCTTTCGATCTCCTGCCGCCTTTGAAACATTGAGGACGCTCCTGGCTCATGGGACCCGCATGTCATCCTCTATGTACAATAAAAGTTTCTTTTCTTGGATTTTTTTCACCCTCTGATTTTTGGCTATTTCCTTTTTCTTTTGATCCCCTGCCTCCTTGGAAACGTTGAGGATGATGCTGCCTCATGGGTCCCTCATGTCATCCTCTCTGAAGGATAAATGTTTTATTTTCTTGGAGTTTTTTTACCCCCTGATTTTTGGCTACCTACGTTTTCTTTCGATTCGGTGCCGCCTTGGAAATGTTGAGACCGCTCCTGCAAAATGGGTCCCACATGTTAGCCTCTATGAACAATAAACCTATCCTTTCTTGGAGTTATTTGCGACCCGTTGCGCGCGGAGCTCCCAAGGGCACCAACATCAAGACCGCGCTCGCGGAAACCCAAGGGTATGGCACACTATTTTCCAGGCGAGTTGATCACTCGTTTTGGTACAACAAGCATGCTCTTCCCGAAGGTTTTTCCGACGCCGAGGATGATGAAGACGATGAAGAAGTCGAGGAGGGCTCCGGGTCCAGCGCAAACCATTCCGGCGAGGGCGAAGACTCCGGCAAAGGTTCCGGGGGTTCTGCTTATCAAGCTTCGGAGGAGGATGGACAATCCTCCGAGTGAATCCTATAAAAACAATGAGATGCATCATTTTGGCCCCGGAGTGGGTTTGTAATAAGACTTAAATATTCTTAAGTAGCTAGGATGAAACAACTGCATGTGGGCGGAAATAACTTATCCTGCAATCCGTTATAATTTATGAATGCATGTTTCGTTCGTTTGAAAAAGCAAGTGCTAGTTTCTAAGTTTTCCGGCTTGCTCACTTGACCTTCCACGAGCCGGAAGACCTTTAGCAGGAAATGCTCGCCTGCGGCGACGAAGCCCAATGGCGATCCATCAATAACCGCGGAAACAAGCCCCCAGGCGAGGTGTCGGAAGTCGCTACCAGGAATCCGCGAGTTCGCAACGAATAATTTGTCCACTAGAAAACTTAAGCTCACGTCCTAAGGGACGATTTTGAAAATCACAACTTTCATACACGCCTAGGCGGAAACATCCAGCTATGCGGTTTTAGTCGAAAAACATACACGATCCAAAAATGAAAAACTAAAGGAGGTAAAAGACTCAAAGAGTGAACCATATGCTTTATTTCATTGACCATGTAACATAGATATTACAAGATATGTAATGCGGAAATTGCTAAGTGTGAAAAGAACGTAGCTGTGCTATATTCCAGGGACGATATGTTTCATCGTATATGTCATCCCGATCCTCCCGTTTGCGTTTCCGATACCAATTGGCAGATCTATCCTTTAGCTCCCGGAAATTGACGAGTTAGTAAGATCCGTTATGAAGCACTTTGCTGATGACGAAGGGTCCTTCCTATGGAGATTGCAAATTATGCTCTTTCACCTGTCGAAGGCGGAGGACCAAGTCTCCTGTCATAAACGAGCGGTTCCAAACTCGACGACTATGGTAGCGTCGGAGCTTCTGCTGGTAAATGGCGGAACGTTGATCGGCTAGGTTCCGTGCTTCTTCGATCAGGTCCACAAATAGTTGTTGAGCCTCGTCAGCAGTTTCTTCATTGTAGGCAGAAACTCGCGGTGAATCGTGGATGATGTCGGAGGGGAGCACAGCTTCGGATCCGTATACCAGGAAAAACGGAGTAAATCCAGTTGATCTGTTGGGGGTAGTTCTTAAACTCCACATAATAGAGTCTAACTCTTCAACCCAAGCTCCAGCTGCGCGTCGCAACGGTTCTTCGAGGCGAGGTTTGATTCGGACTAGTATAAGTCCATTGGCTCGTTCGACCTGACCGTTAGATTGTGGATGAACCACAGATGCAAGGTCAAGCCGGATCCCAACGTCATTTGCAATAATCTTTGAGTTCTCCCTGCGCAAAGTTCGTGCCATTGTCTGTGATTATGTTGTGCGGGATGCCGAATCTCGTCACGAGGCTGCAAACAAATTTCAGTGCCGTAGCACCATCGGCTTTTCTCACTAGCTTTGCCTCGATCCATTTACTGAACTTGTCAATAGCGACCAAGAGGTACTCAAAACCGCCAGGAGATGATTTCTTTAATTTTCCGACCATATCGAGCACCCACACCGCGAACGGCCAAGTGATAGGGATGGTCTTCAGCTCCTGAGCCGGAGCATTTGGTTGAGTAGCGTATACTGGCAACCTCGGCAGGTTTTCTTGATTTTATCAGCATCTTCTTTGGCTGTTAACCAGTAAAATCCTTGCCGGAAAGCTTTTGCAACGAGGGATCTCGGAGCGGCTTGATGCCCGCAGTCCTCTGCATGGATCTCTTTGAGGATTTCAATGCCATCTTGATTTGAGACGCATTTTAGAAATACCCCGTTAGCGCTTCGTTTATAGAGCTGTCCATCCACTATTGTGTAGGATCTTGCTCGTCTGATGACCTGTCGTGCGAGGACTTCGTTCTCTGGCAACTTTTTCTGGTCCATGAAGTAGTCCAGGAAAGGTTGTGTCCAGGCTGGAATGATAGCCATTACCTCTTTAGCCGGAGACACTGCCACATCTGGGTTTTCCGGGTTAGCGCCCTTTACTGAGGGTGTCCGTAAATGCTCTAGGAAAATTCCGGGTGGGATTGGTTTCCGACCGGATCCGAGCTTGGACAGCATATCTGCCGGTGTGTTATCATCTCTCCTAATGTACTTGACTTGATATCCGAGGAAGCACTTGGCGATCTCGTCAACTTCGTCTCTGTAAGCCACCATGACGGAGTTTCTGGCGTTCCAGGTTCCGGCTACTTGTTGTGCCACCAGGTCGGAATCTCCGCAGCATATGATGTGTTTGATCTCGATTTCCTTAGCAATGCGCAATCCGTGTAGTAGAGCCTCGTATTCTGCCATGTTGTTTGTAGCTTCAAAGTGGATATGCAGAACGTACTGCAATTCTTCTCCGGTTGGTGACTTCAGGGTAACTCCAGCCCCCGAGCCTTGATATTGCTTGGATCCATCAAAGTGCATGACCCAAGGTTCAGGTTCCGGCACAGGTGTGCCCTCCGGCGCTTCAGTCCAATCGGCGAGAAAGTCCGCCAAAGCTTGGGATTTGATCGCGGTTCTGGCTTGGTAGTTGATATCGAAGGCAGATAATTCGATGCCCCATTTGGCTACACCCCCTGTTGCGTCGGAATTGTTGATGATGGTTGACAATGGAGCCTTGCTCCCCACTGTCATAGGATACTCCTGGAAGTAGTGCCTCAGCTTCCGGCTACCTAGGAAAACTCCATAGACTAGCTTCTGAAAGTGAGGGTATCTTTGTTTGATTCCGTCAAGACCTCGCTTATGTAATAAACTGGCCTCTGGACTCTGTATTCATAGCCTTCTTCCTTTCGCTCCACCACGATAACGAGACTGATGACCTTGTTGGAGGCTGCCAGGTAGAGGAACATAGGTTCTGACTTAGCTGGTGCCGCCAAGATAGGTGGGGAAGAGAGTATATATTTCAACCCCTAAAGTGTTGCGTCTGCTGCGTCGTCCCCGACAAACTTGTCTGATTTCTTCAGCAACTTGTATAGAGGTAGTGCCTTCTCGCCAAGACGGCTAACAAATCTACTGATTGTGGCGACGCAACCAGTTAATCGTTGCACATCTTTGAGACAAGTTGGCCTTTTGATGCACATAATAGCCTTGATTTTTTCCGGGTTTACTTCAATGCCTCTATGAGATACAATGAAGCCAAGGAGTTTTCCGGCCGGTATGCCAAAGACGCACTTCAGCGGATTCAACATCATCTTGTACCGTTGAAGATTCTCGAAGGTTTCCGTGAGGTCGCTGATCAAGTCGGACCCTTTCCGGGTCATGACCGCAATGTTGGCAACGTATGCGTGCACGTTCCGGCCAATTTGGTCCTTCAGGCATCGCTGCATCGTACGTTGGTATGTGGCACCTGCATTTTTTAAACCAAAGGGCATGGTGACATAACAGTAAGTGCCAAAGGGCGTGATGAATGAGGTCGCCTTTTGGTCAAACTTCTTCATCCGGATCTGATGATACCCGGAATATGCGTCAAGAAAACACAGAAGTTCCGCCCCTGCCGTCGAATCAATGACTTGGTCAATGCGCGGCAAGAGGAACGGATCCTTCGACAATGCTTATTCAAGCCGGAGTAATCGATGCACATTCTTAGTATTTCAGAATTCTTTTTGGGTACAAGGACGGGGTTTGCGACCCAATCAGTATGGATAACTTCAACTACAAAACCTGCCTCTAGTAACTTTGCTAACTCCATTCCTATGGCGCGACACTTCTTGTCACCAAAGCGTCGCATAGCTTTCTTCACTGGTTTTGCACCCGGATTTATGTTGAGGTATTGCTCGGCGAGTTCCCTTGGTACTTCGGAAATGTCATAAGGTTGTCATGCGAAGATATCCATGTTAGCTCGGAGGAACTCGACGAGCGCGCTTTCCTATTTGGGGTCCATGTCGGCTCCAACTGACACCTGCTTGGAGCTGTCGCCTACCTTGAGGTCGACCTTCTTGGTGTCTATCACGGCCTTGAACGAGGACTTTTGTTCGGAGATCTGCTTCTTGGTGGTATGCATCTCATTCGGATCCACCGCGGCTCTGTAGCCTTGCAGCTCCTCGCCAGATATGACGGATTCTGCAAAGGTGGCTTCACCCTCCTCGCAGTCTCGAGCTTTCTTGTAGTCTCCGGATACGGTGATCATACCGTTAGGACCCGAGATCTTGAGCTTATTGTAGATGTAGCATGCCCTTGCATGGAACTTGTGGTAGGTGGGCCTGCCAAAGATTACGTGGTAGGAGCTCTTGAAGGGCACCACTTCGAACGTGATCATCTCTTCGCGGAAATTATTAACATCACCGAAGGCCACGGGAAGTTTCATGCTGCCCAGGGAATTTGCCTTTTTACCCGGAACCACACCGTGAAACTCGGTGGTGCTATGCTTAAGCTGTTCCTTGGTGAGGTTCATCCTCTCCAGAGTCTCCAGGTACATGATGTTCAAGCTGGCTCCGCCGTCCATAAGGCACTTGGGAAGTCATACCCGTCGATGCGGGGACTCACAACCAGGGCGTAGCATTCTTTGGGGATGATGGTCTGGTGATCCGCCCTGTCGAAAGTGCAGGGGTTTTCCGACCACTTGACGTACTGCGGCACAGCCGGAACTGTGGCGTTCAGGATCCGGAGGGCCGATTTCTTGGCCCGGACCGTTGGAGTTCTGAGGAAGGTGTGATATGCACCAGCACTCTTTTTGACGATGGGGTTGGATTTGTTAGCTGCGGAACCCTCCTTGGGATCCGGCGGATCATCATCCTCATCCATTGCCTCGGAACTGTCCTCGTCCTTGTCCTTGTTCTTGCCCTTGCCTCGTTTGCCGCGTGGGCGATGCTTCCGGGCTCGCTTGTACCCTGCTTCCGGGTCAGTCTTGAGATCATTGACCCACTTGCAGTTGCGGTTGGTGTGAGAGGATTTGCCAGTAGCCGGATCTATGTGGGCTAAGCATGGCATATCCCTATACTCTTCGTACGTTTGGGGAGCGCGGGTTCCGGCAACGGTGACTTCGTCAGCGCGCTGCTGGCCCCGGCCGGCTCCGCCACCGCGTCCACGGCCTCTTCCGCCTCCTTGACCTCCGCGTTGGAATGTCATGGCGGCCATGTCGGATCCGCCACTCTTCTGGTCGTCTGAGGGGTTCTTCCGCTTGTTGTTGTTGTTGTTGCCGCTGTTGTCACGGTTCTTCTTCTGCTGATGCAGGGGTATGGTTGTGGCTGCGAGGTCTCCACCTGCATCGTCATTGGCGGCGGTGTGGTTGCTGGCGATTTTGATCATGTCATCCAAAGTCAGCTTATTTTCATTGACCAAGCAAGTAAGCTTATGCCGGAGCAGTCCTCCCCTCTGCAATCCACCTATTAAGGCGTGCATAGCTGTGCGGTTATCTACGTTCTTGCACTCATTCCTGGTTGCTAACCACCAGGTGAGGAAGTTCCTTGATGTTTCACCCTTCTTCTGGATACATGCATGTAGGTCGCTTGTAGTGGCAGGTCTCTTGTTGGTGCCTCTGAAGTGTTTCTCGAAGGCGTTCTTCAGGTCGAACCAGCGAAAGATGGAGTTATTCTCGAGGTCACTGAGCCAGATACGGGCTGGACCCACAAGGTACAACTGGAGCATGCGGCAGACTATGTTGGGGGTTCCTCCGACAAAGGTTACTGCATTGTAGTAATCCTAGATCCAGGTATCCGGCCTTTCACTGGCATCGTAATGCTTCAGATTTCCGGGTAGCTTGATGTTCAAGCTTTTTTGCTTTGGTTCCTCTCGAATCATCCTACCAAAGCACTTTGGGCCAATGTAGTCAGATTTGTATTCGTTGAGACGTTCCCGTGCATCACGCGGGCCACTACGAGGGGACTTTGAGCGGGAGCTAGATCTCCGGCCTCCGCCTCCACCTCCGCCACTAGGTGGTGGGGAGGGAGATCTGCGAGGGGGCTGGTGCGACCTTTTGCTTTCGCCTTCGGATTCTTCGCATCCTTCTTGCTGCTGGCTCCGGCTCCAGTGGCTGCCTTCGCCATGGTGGCGGTCGCCTCCGTCGTTCCGGCTTCTGCGATGCTCCGGCTCGCGTTCTTCGTTCCGGCGAGGCAACGGCGTGCACTCCGTATTCCGGTTCCTCTGAGGTACCACGTTGTCGCAGATATTGATTCCACCAGGCCCGTGGGGTCTAGTGTTTCCGACTGGACTACGACGGCGAGGTGGTGGAGGAGGACGCGGGATCCCATGGGGCGGAGGTGACGGGTTCCGGTACTTGTCCCTGCCAGTGTAAATTGGATCCTTTCCCTTCTTTCGGTCTGACGGAGGTGTCTTTGAGGGTATGGGGATCGAATTCGGATGTTCTCTGGTTCTCCTTCTGCGCTCCGTGGATCCGGTGCGCGATTCATCATCATGATGATGGCCTCCTGATAAGGGGTGGCCCGATCTTCTCG
>NC_061512.1:86524887-86601924 GCF_022539505.1 Lolium rigidum | reverse complement strand
ATGCCCCGCAGAAACCAAGCGAGCAACCTCATCACCTTCGACTCGTGCATAGGCCGTGGCACGCCCCACCCCCTCGCAACGCCGCGTGTGACCGAAGAGCATTGCGGCCGGCCGGCCGGGAGGGGTCTCGCCCACCGCAGCCTCTAGGCCCCCCCGCCTACAAAGGCTGACAAGGCCGCCGATTGCGGGCCGTCGCTCGGAGGGGTCTCAGCCAGCCGCAGCTCTAGGCTCCCCCCGGCTCTACAGTGTTGACAAGGCCGCTGCCCGCCGGTGGGTTTTGGCAGTCAACAGAACTTTGGGCCGCTAACTAAAGCCATGATTCATGGTGGAAGTTTCAATTTTGGACACATATCCTCAATCTCATATGAGAATAATAATTGTTGCCACATGCTTATGCATTAAAGAGGAGTCCATTATCTCGTTGTCCATGTTGTCCCGGTATGGATGTCTAAGTTGAGAATAATCCAAAGCGAGAAATCCAAAATGCGAGCTTTCTCCTTAGACCTTTGTACAGGCGGCATGGAGGTACCCCATTGTGACACTTGGTTAAAACATGTGCATTGCAAAGATCCGGTAGTCCAAGCTAATTAGGACAAGGTGCGGGCACTATTAGTATACTATGCATGAGGCTTGCAACTTGTAAGATATAATGTACATAACTCATATGCTTTATTACTACCGTTGACAAAATTGTTTCATGTTTTCAAAATAAAAGCTCTAGCACAAATATAGCAATCGATGCTTTCCTCTTTGAAGGACCATTCTTTTTACTTTTATGTTGAGTCAGTTCACCTATCTCTCTCCACCTCAAGAAGCAAACACTTGTGTGAACTGTGCATTGATTCCTACATACTTGCATATTGTACTTGTTATATTACTCTATGTTGACTATTATCCATGAGATATACATGTTACAAGTTGAAAGCAACCGCTGAAACTTAATCTTCCTTTGTGTTGCTTCAATACCTTTACTTTGATTTATTGCTTTATGAGTTAACTCTTATGCAAGACTTATTAATACTTGTCTTGAAGTACTATTCATGAAAAGTCTTTGCTTTATGATTCACTTGTTTACTCATGTCATTACCATTGTTTTGATCGCTGCATCCACTACATATGTTTACAAATAGTATGATCAAGGTTATGATGGCATATCACTTCGAAATTATCTTTGTTATCGTTTTACACCGCTCGGGACGAGCGGAACTAAGCTTGGGGATGCTTGATACGTCTCCGACGTATCGATAATTTCTTATGTTCTATGCCATATTATTGATGATACCTACATGTTTTATGCACACTTTATGTCATATTCGTGCATTTTCCGGAACTAACCTATTAACAAGATGCCGAAGTGCCGGTTCTCGTTTTCTGCTGTTTTTGGTTTCAGAAATCCTAGTAACGAAATATTCTCGGAATTGGACGAAACGAAGACCCAGGGGCCTATTTTGCCACGAACCTTCTAGAAGACCGAAGAGCATACGAAGTGGGGCCACGAGGTGGCGACACCACATGGCGGCGCGGCCAAGGGGGGCCCGCGCCGCCCTATGGTGTGGGCCCCTCGTCAGGCCCCCGACTCTGCCCTTCCGCCTACTTAAAGCCTCCGTCGCAAAACCCCGATGCGAAAAACCACGATACGGAAAACCTTACCGAGACGCCGCCGCCGCCGATCCCATCTCGGGGGATTCCGGAGATCTCCTCCGGCACCCTGCCGGAGAGGGGATTCATCTCCCGGAGGACTCTACACCGCCATGGTCGCCTCCGGAGTGATGAGTGAGTAGTTCACCCCTGGACTATGGGTCCATAGCAGTAGCTAGATGGTTGTCTTCTCCTCATTGTGCTTCATTGTTGGATCTTGTGAGCTGCCTAACATGATCAAGATCATCTATCGGTAATACTTTATGTTGTGTTTGTCGGGATCCGATGGATAGAGAATACCATGTTATGTTAATTATCAAGTTATTACATATGTGTTGTTTATGATCTTGCATGCTCTCCGTTACTAGTAGAGGCTCTGGCCAAGTTTTTGCTTTTAACTCCAAGAGGGAGTATTTATGCTCGATAGTGGGTTCATGCCTGCATTGACACCGGGACGGTGATGAGAAAGTTCTAAGGTTGTGTTGTGTCTGTTGCCACTAGGGATAAAACATTGGCGCTATGTCCGAGGATGTAGTTGTTGATTACATTACGCACCATACTTAATGCAATTGTCTGTTGCTTTGCAACTTAATACTGGAAGGGGTTCGGACGATAACCTCGAAGGTGGACTTTTTAGGCATAGATGCGGTTGGATGGCGGTCTATGTACTTTGTCGTAATGCCCAATTAAATCTCACTATACTTATCATGCCATGTATGTGCATTGTTATGCCCTCTCTATTTGTCAATTGCCCGACTGTAATTTGTTCACCCAACATGCTTTTATCTTATGGGAGAGACACCTCTAGTGAACTGTGGACCCCGGTCCATTCTTTTAATACTTGAAATACAAATCTGTCGCAATACTTGTTTTACTTGTTTTCTCTGCAAACAATCATCTTCCACACAATTCGGTTAATCCTTTGTTACAGCAAGCCGGTGAGATTGACAACCTCACTGTTTCGTTGGGGCAAAGTACTTTGGTTGTGTTGTGCAGGTTCCACGTTGGCGCCGGAATCTCTGGTGTTGCGCCGCACTACATCCCGTCGCCATCAACCTTCAACGTGCTTCTTGACTCCTACTGGTTCGATTAAACCTTGGTTTCTAACTGAGGGAAACTTGCCGCTGTGCGCATCACACCTTCCTCTTGGGGTTCCCAACGGACGTGTCAACTACACGCATCAGATACTTGTACATACTTGTTTAGCTCCTTAAAGTGGTTTTCTAATAAGAGGGAGATGATATTTGGGGAAGTGCTGCCTGAAAACAGATTCTGGACTGATACCAAAAAAATTCTCAAAAATAGCCAGAACGTTATTTTGCGAAGCCAAATTTTGTGCATGTTCCCCAGGTTGTTATCTAACTTTCATTAGTTGAACACTTTTCGAGCTGAGCAGCGGAAGAATTTCTTAAAAATCGATTCATCGTATCTGCTTGTCAAGTTTGACGAATTCCTGCTGCTTTGTGTTTATGTGACTCTTTTAGTTTTCATTTTCTTGTTTTTGCTTTGTTTCTTTCCTAAAACGCAAAAAGACCAAAAATATTTCTGTTGTTTCTCTTTACCATTTGTTTATTTTGGCTTCTTGCTTTCATTTTGCTTTATTTGCTATCGTTAGTTTGCTATAAGAAAATCCAAAAAGATTTTGCTTTGTTTGCATGTTTCCTTTTGTTTTTGTTTCCAATTCGAAAACACCAAAAATATGTGCTGTTCTTCTTTGGTTTTGTAAATTTCATTATGGAGTTCAGTGGTCTTCGGTGGTTGGAGCTTGGTTTTCATTCCATATTATTCAAGCTACACAAGTGAAAAGGCAATAATGACGATCTACGACAATCCGATCTGTGGTGAGAGGCTGGTATGAACTCTATTTGTTTTCATTTTTGTACATATACTCATCCATGTGAGCATGCTTAGTTGGTTCATGTGAGGTATATGTCATTTAAGAAAGTCTAGTAGTTCATGATCTCTCATGTTTAGCTCCAATTTATTAATATGAGTAGCATGTCATAAATATTTGCTTGCATTGCTTTATTCATAGATAGATATGACATTGTGGTATCCTCCTCTGAATAATCCACTTGAATTAACTTGGCACATGCTCACGCATGCATATGACTGAACAAAAGTCAATTAAGCCTCGATGATTTACTTTACCTCAGAGTTCTTGTATCACTTGTCGCAAGCATGATTATGACAGTTACTGCTCTCTTGATTGTCGCTTCCCAGTCTATTGCTAGCCTTCACTTGTACTGAGCGGGAACGCTGCTCGTGCTTCCAAACCCCTGAAAACCAAGTTATTCCAGAGTGTCCACCATAAATACCTATGCATGGCATTTCAAACCATTCCAAGTAAATTCTCATGTGCTACCTTTAAAACCTTCAAAATGCTTCTCAATTTGTGGTAATGTTTTATAGCTCATGAGGAAGTATGTGGTGTTTATCTTTCAATCTTGTCATTTACTCCGGACGGACTTTCAGAATGGACTAGTGGCACATCCGCTTATCCAATAATTTTGCAAAAAGAGCTGGCAATGGGGTTCCCAGCCCCAATTAATTAACTTTCATTAATAATTCTCTTCACATGCTTTGCCCTGATTTATCAGTAGGCAACTTAAATTGCAAATAGACACTCCTCCATGGTATGAGATTGATGGAAGGCACCCGAGGATTCGGTTAGCCATGGCTTGTGTAAGCAAAGGTTTGGGGGAGTGTCATCCATAATAAAACTAAAATTTATGTGTAAACAAAAGAGAAGAGGGATGATCTACCTTGCTGGTAGAGATAACGTCCTTCATGGGAGCCGCTCTTGAAAGTCTGGTTGATGAGGTAGTTAGAGTACCCATTACCATTCGTTGACAACAACAAACACCTCTCAAAATAATTTTACTCCTGTTTTTACAAATGAAAAGCTCTAGCACATGTTAATCCCTGCTTCCCTCTGCGAAGGGTCAATCTTTTACTTTTACATTGAGTCTCCATCCTTTCTTTGAGCACTTTCTTGAGAGCAAAACTGTCATTCTTAGTATAATATGCTTGTCCCAAAATATGATTAACTGTGGTATAACTTTGATGCTTTTATCTTTGATAGTCTCTACCTACAGTCTTCCCACAAACTTCAAAGGTGCCCGAGCATTTATGTTTTGCTGTACAAATACGGGCAAGCGAGATACCACTTTATCATATCCTTTTATGAACATTGCAATCCTGCTGATAGACATGATTCATGATGCTTATTGTTAATTTGTTGGTACCTTTTCCATGATTGACATAGCTATTAGATGATTTTATTTGCATGTATCTTATTATGAATTGCTTAAGTACTTGCCATATCATGAGAATATTTACATCATATGAACAAATGTGTTCGTGAAAGTTCTTTTATCGCACTCGGTTGTTAATCGAATTGCTTGAGGACAAGCAATAAGCTAAGCTTGGGGGAGTTGATACGTCCAAAACGTATCCACTTTCCCGAACACTTTTGCTATTGTTTGGCCCCTAATTTGTGTATTTTGGATACAACTAACACGGACTAACGCTGTTTTCAGCAGAATTGCCCTGGTGTCTCGTTTTTGTGCAGAAATTCAACTTTTAGGAAAATCCTCGGAATTTATGTCGAAGGGCTTATTTTTCCAGAAGAATCACGGAGCCAGAAGGGCAGGTCTGGGGGAGGCCCAGGCCCCCCAGACACTAGGCCGGCGCGGCCTGTAGGGGGGGCGCGCGGCCCTAGCGTGTGGCCCCCTCGGCCAGCCTCTGACGCCCCCTCTGGACTACTTAAGGGTTTCGATCTAAAAACGCGAGACGGGAAGTCGAAGTCGCGAGAAACCATCCAGTACGCCGCCACCATCGCGAAACTCCGTCTCGGGACCAGAAACTCCGTTCTGGCACCTCGCCGGGACGGGGAATTGGAGGAGATCATCGCCATCATCACCACCGACGCCTCTCCATCGACCAGCCATGTTTCCCCCATCCATGTGTGAGTAATTCCCCCGTTGTAGGCTGAAGGGGATGGTAGGGATTGGATGAGATTGGTCATGTAATAGCATAAGATTGTTAGGGCATAGTGCCTAGTATCCGTGATTGGTACTTTTATGATATTGTTCCAACTTGTTATGCTTAATGCTTGTCACTAGGGCCTGAGTGCCATGATCTCAGATCTGAACATGTTATTATTTCATGATGATATTCATTGTTTTATGATCTTACCTGCAAGTTGTATACACGTATTGTTGTCCGGAACCCGAGGCCCCAAAGTGACAGAAATTGGGACAACCGAAGGGGAAGGCGGTGATATGAGGATCACATGTGTTCACGGAGTGTTAATGCTTTGCTCCGGTGCTCTATTAAAAGGAGTACCTTAATTTCCGAGTAGATTCCCTAGAGGCCCTGCTGCCACCTGCTGGTAGGACAAAAGATGTTGTGCAAGTTTCTCATTGCGAGCACGTACGACTAAATATGGAACACATGCCTATTGATTGATTAGTACTTGGATACCGTTTTATTATTATCTCGCAAATGCCCTGCTTTGATTGTTACATGAGTTTCTCTCATCCATGCAACGCCCGTTCATCCATCCCTGTGCCTACAATATTTTAATCCTGCTGTTTACTATAATCACTAATGCTGTCTTTGTTACTCTGCTGCTGTTATTTCACTACTGCTACTGCTATAAAACTGTTACTACTGATAAACTCTTGCGAGCAAGTCTGTTTCCGAGTGCGACTGAATTGACAACTCCGCTGTTAAGGCTTTCAAGTATTCTTTGTCTCCCCTTGTGTCGAATCAATAAATTGGGTTTTACTTCCCGCGAAGACTGTTGCGATCCCTTATACTTGTGGGTCATCACATATCATCTAAGAGTCTTCTAACAACTTCAACTTGCTTCATCGTGAATGTTCCTCCAACTGCAGTATCAAGTTTAGACTTTGATATTGAGTTAAGGGCATTATAAAATAAGTGGAGAATTAACCATCCTTCATTCCACGACTTGGATAGCTCATGATGGCTTCCTTCATCCTTTACCATGCAAGCGCTAGTGGCTCGTGGTCTTCTTGTCTAAAACCTATAATATTAGATCGTAGCTGCGCAATCTTAGTTGGCGGGAAAAAACTTAGTCATAAATATATTAGTTCATTCAACCCATGAAAAATAGTGCCTTTACGCAAAGCTAGCAACCAGTCTTTTGCTTTTTCCTCTTAATGAAAAAGGAAACAAGCGAATTTTTACAACATCAGGGTTGATATCTTTAATGCGCATCATATCACATATCTCAATAAATGTATTCAAGTGCATACCTGAATCCTCACCGGCTGAGCCTCCAAATTGATTCCGTTGAACCAAACTTAAAAGGTTAGGCTTAATTTCATAGTTCTCTGTTGTGACAACGGGTTGAGTAAGTAATAGGTGCACGAATAAAATCATCATTGGGGATAGCATATTCCCCAATCTTCGTTTGTGCCATGGTTCATATCTTTTTGGTATTTTGATTATAACAAATAAAAGAACAAGTAACTAACTTTTTTGGGTTTTGAAATAGATAATAAAAGGTAAACTAATGAAAATAAATAAAACTAAAACGAAAAAGAAACTAACTAACAAGGTCTCTAGTAACCTTACCGGAATAACGAAATTGCTTACACGGCAACGATGCCAGAAAAAGGGTTGATACCTTCGATCCGGATTATGGAATGTAGTATTGTAAGCTTTTTTTTCCCTAGAAGACCTAGGTTTAATCGAACCTTGGGAAACACTGCTAAAGTTGTGTAAAGGAAATGTCTACAAGACTTGCTAGTTGGTTTAATTTTATATTTACATGAACTTTCTAGTTTATTTTGTTTTATGTTGTGTTCAACGGATGGAAATAGGCCAGCGTCAAGGATTCTCCTGCAACAATGCATACATATAGAAATGAAGTACAAATGTATAGTAAATAAAATAGTGATGATAGATTTGTGAGCAGCACACCCGTAAATACTTTTGCCCCTAAATTTAGAGGTGACAAGATTCTCTTGGTCCAACCATTGTTCCCATAGTCGCGAATAACAACAATTATTAAGTAAATGAATAGAGACCAAAGCATTAAGCTAGATTATTGTGCCGTTGATCCCGAGGGAATCACTAAACGTGTATAGTTACTTTCCCATTTATGTCACTAAAGTTTCGTGATAGCACGTCGTTCTTCCCTCATCCCACCTCTTCCCTTGATCGATCCGATAGACATGGGTACCTGTAGATCACCGAATTGAGGCAAAGAGACAAGGATACAAGATTGCAAATCTCCTATTAAATTCCTTCACATATTCATGAGATTAGATGCATATAAACGCTGCGAAGATTCACCCCAACCCGCAGCCCGTGAGGACTACTCACACATGATATCAAGATCCAAGATAGAAATCATTGTTGCAAATACTTGGTTTGAAATCACAATATTCTTACAACGGTCGCCAATTCTCAAGGAGATCTATGTTACAATGGTGATGTCTATGACTATGGAGGAGATGGGACATGGAATGGATGTACTATGGTGGTGGATCTCCTTCGGTGTGGTGTAGATGGATCTGATGGGTGTCGACTCTATTTGGCGACGGATGTCTCTCTTTTTGGTGTGGCTCCCTTCACAGAACTTATAGGGTTTGACCTCGGGAGTGCTGTGGCGCATGGTACAGACGGTGCCCGCTAAACTCCCTGGAACAGTCTTTTGACCTCTGGTCGATTTTGTTGCACTTGTGACGAGATTTTCTTCAGTAATTGCAGAGTCATTTGCCATTATAACTTGATTTCCTGCACACCATTCAAAGATAGAAATGATTGCACACCTTTGCAATAACTAGTCATAGCTAAGGGTTTAAACGTGAGGAAAAGTGACATATTTGACAACCATCAGCAATGCGCTCATGGATCGATCGGAGCCGGAGTGCAACTAGGCAACGAGCCGGAGGAGTGGATGATCGAACCTAGAGTACAACTAGGGAATCAACCTGGAGGTGAACGACCTCAGCGGATCGATCGGACCTGGACTGGAGTTCAGCTGGGCGATGAGCCAGTTTATCGATCGAACGATTAGAGCTGGATGCGAACGCGTGGAGAGGCCACACGCACCTCCCGGATGG
Source organism: Lolium rigidum (assembly GCF_022539505.1). NCBI lineage: Eukaryota > Viridiplantae > Streptophyta > Magnoliopsida > Poales > Poaceae > Lolium > Lolium rigidum. Next base: position 86,593,180 of record NC_061512.1, on the reverse strand, counting down.
GGAGGATCGATTCCTCCTGGGGAGGAGCTGGCTAGGGGAGAACATGGTCGGGGAGGATAGATTCCGGTGGGGATGAGAAGCTGGCTGGGGGAGAAGATGGCCGGGGAGGATCGATTCTGTTGGGGGACGACGTGGGAATTACAAGGGTATCGACGATGTCTTTTCGTACCTTTTTCACCTGGTCGGAAAAACTCCCCAACGTCTTATATTCTGCACGGAGGGAGTAGACTTTATTTTGTAATAATTGGACCTAAATGGACAGATCCACACACACGCACCGTCTAGGCATTGCCGCGCTAAGGGCATCTCCAGCGGGCCGACAACGTCCTTTGCGACCGCACAGTCGAAAAATGTGTATGTACCCCAGCCCAGCGGCCCGACGCATAGTGTCCGACCTGACCTGTCCGCTGTCCGCCAGACTCAAACACGGCCCAAATATGCTCCGCGAATGCGTCTTGGTGGACGCTACACAATCAACATGGGCGTCCGCGCGCTTCTCGCACGGGCCCGCCTGGCATCAACACAAATGCTCCGTCTTCAGCGCGGCATAACTGACGGGTGGTGGGTTGTAGATTTCTACGCCGCGTTAATGACGCGCCTCGCCTTCCGCGCGCCTACGCTGGTGGGTGGCGTCGCACCGGCTTCAATGGTAGGGCATTGAAGGCGAGTTGGCGTCCGAGGCTTTTTAAGGGCAGCTGGCGGCGCCCATTTTCTGGACCACGTCATTTCCAGAGCCCGACATATCCACGCCACTGACACCATAGGCAATGGTAGATCTTGACCATAATTGTAGGAGGGGCAAAAAGACATTAGATGAAAGCTAAGGGCGGGAAATCTTTTCTGTTTTGTATGGTAAAACATGGTAAATACTAAGTATTGTGCAAATTGTCATTGAGTTGGGGGGGCCATGGCCCCTTTTGGCCTCCACTAAGATCCGCCAGTGGCCATGGGAAAGGTTGGCCGTACCGCAAGACGAAGAACGACCACGAGGCCGGCGGCTCGCGGTGCGTAAGAAGCCGCGGGTAGGGCGGTAGTTCGCATCGACTTCGCGCGACGGCTGTAGGAGGAGAACCGGGCGGTGCCATGGCCGAATGCGAGCCTACCGGGAGGAGGCTGGTATCTGAACTCTAGGCGCGTGCCGATCCCTTCCGTGCCACGCGAGGGGCAAGAGCGTCACAGCGAGGTGCGTCGCCGCCGAGCCATCTTGCCGTCGTAGCGAGGAGTTCGACCCGCCGTCGAGTGGGATACCTCGGCGACTTTGAATTCTTCAACCGCGAGCTTGCCATGGACGAGGACAACGACGAGTACGAGTACGAGTACGATGACGAAGATGAGGACGCCGATGACGAGGACGCCGCAGAGGTCGAGTACGTCGACGAGGCCGAGGTTGAGGCCGGCGGCCATGTCCAAGGCGGAGACAATGACCCCGGCGACGGTGGCCCGACGTGGGATCGGGAGACCCAACCGCCTGGCATATGCGAGGAGGAGGGCATTGCGATGGCAATGGTCAATAGCGAGCTCGACCAACTCGCTATTTGATGTATTTTTATAATTATGTAAATTATAGGTTTTTAATGGAAAAAATATATTATGCGTTGGGCCGCTAAGACATCCCTAAATGCAAACGGACTCAGCACGATGAATTTCAACTATTTCTGGGTTCGACACAAACGAACGGGCAAGGAGGTCAGTTTTGGCGTTCAATTCAATTTGCGTCGACCCACCGTAACAAAGTAGACAGCGACTCGAAGAGGAAAGCACCATCCGCAACCAACGAACGCTACGGCAGACTGAGCTGGCCTGCCTAGCTAGCTAGCGAGGCGCACAGCACTGTATCCACCGAGCCTAGTCGCAGCTGCTGCGCGTCGCATCCTTTCCATCGTGTCCTCGTCGTCTTCCTCTCTCCGTCCCAAGCCAGGAGCCCTCGCGCCACGCCACACTTTACCCTCTCTCCCGCCGCTTTACTCCAGATCTCGAGGTCTCCCGGGCGTCCCACCAGACGGATCCACTTGCCGCCTTCCCGCCCGGCCTCGCTGTCCAGAGAGGTACCTGCCAATTGAATCCCCCATCTAACCGGATCTAGCCGCCGGTATTTTGAAATTTGTACGCGGTGTGTGGTGATTTCCCGGGTTTGGGAGTCGGGAGCTTGGGATCGAGGAGGAGGAGGTTGTTAGGGTTTAGGTATAATTGTTAGCGATTTAGTGGCTGACCTGATGCGAGACTTGAGACCTGGCTAGATATTTTTTCCAGGAGCACAGCACTTTTAGGTGACAAGTTTCCAGATTAGGGCGTTGGATTTTGAATCTACGATGCTAGGGTTTTGTTAGTTGTAGCTTATGCTTAGCAACTGGCCTATATAAATAAATAAATATAGTAGGAAGCCTGACAGACAGCTTCTGTGATGCAATGGAGTCCAAACTTGGGATTCGGTTAGGTTAGCCTCCGCTCTTCCTTTGAAAGAAATATAATGTAACTTGCACGAACTGGAGGAGGAATGTGGCACGGTAGGCGTGGGCGTTTTAAGGGGTTGCAGCGAGATTCTCTGTATGTAGTTCATGATAATGCATCACTCTCTAACTGTGTTTTCACATTGCCATCTTGGGCTTCTGAGGCGTTTCGTGTTTGGTTAACTTACGCTATTGGACCTATTGTGATGGAGACATGTTTTACGCTTTTTTAGGTTTTGGGTGGCATAATGCAGTACTCTAGTGGTAGAATAATAATAGTTGGGTTTATGGAAATTTACTGCTGCTGAAAGATTGTTTGGTCCATGGGATTTCTAGTGATTTACTGTTCGTTTAGAGCTCTTTGTCTTGTTTCCATGTTACAAAGGACATGAACCACATACTTGTGTGATTTGAAGCTAACTCGGCCTATACTTTGTGATAAAAGGGTTTTCAGATTGTGTTGCTTTTATGTTTTGACTATTAAGATTCTGTATTTGTTCTTGACTCTTGATTGGTCAACTTAATGAAAATTTAAGCTAATGCTTAAAAAAAAAGAGGTTTCTACTTGTTTTGAGCAGTTAAATTGACCTTCATTTGTTGTAATTTGTTATTTTAGTTAGTTTTGTACACTACTATCTCTTGGATCCTATTTTGGTTCTTCCCAACTGTTGGATGACGATGAATTTGATATCAACTGATAGATGGATCTTGAGAAAGTGGTTGTAGTAATACAATTTTCGTAGATTTTAGCTTAATTTTGCTCTTTTGTATGGCAAATTCAGGGTTCATTTTATTCCACTTCACGTGTCTGTGGACAATGGAATGATTGCTGTCCTGTGTCTGTGAGTTGCCATGGGAAGCAGTGGAGCAGATGCACAGCCTAAAGCAAGCAAGGCATCTACACCTCAGGTTTTAATGCTGGAACTGTTGCATTATCTTTGTTCTCCATACCAAAACTAGTAAATGCATCTTTCTAAATTTTGTCTTTTCCTGTAACAGGAGCAGCAGCCACCTGCTACTTCAAGTGCTGCAACACCAGTTGTTTACCCAGATTGGACCAACTTTCAGGTGAGAAAGTTCTCTTTCTTATTTCGAGGATCGATTACTCAAAACATGCATGCCCTCTTGGGTGGAAACACATAAAAAGCGGGAAAGTATGTAGGCAGAACCTATTGTTTCCATAATGATTGCAAATACAATTCCTCACCCTCAATGGTAATTGGTAAGGACTGTTACTGATTTTCGTTTGCATTTCTGTGGGAGATAAAACAAGATAGGGAATCATGTTAACTTCTGCTTTTCTTCCTTTTGTTAGTTCTGGTTACAAGAAACAGAAAAAGTTCTTCATGTGTCGTATTACATCACACAGATTATATACTCTAGGTTGCTGATCATGTTTTCTACTGTTACTTTTCAGGGATATCCTCCAATTCCACCGCGTGGTTTTTTCCCCTCTCCTGTGGTGTCAAGCCCACAGGGTCATCCTTACATGTGGGGACCTCAGGTAGGGTTTTACATTCTCTTACTATTCTATGGTTTTGTTTCTTATTCTCTGTCTATAATATTACTTCAGAAGGCAGAGGTCTAAAGATATATAATACTTCATAGCCACAGATCAAGTTAGGTCAAACTTATAGCAATATCCTTAGTGGTTGAAAATAGCTGTCCTATAGAAGCGATCATATGTAAAATATCCAAGGAGAAAATAGCTGTCCTATAGAAGATTCCCGTAACAATGTTAAACTTCTCCTTGGATCGCTGCTCTTGGTTTAAAAATGCATTAGTTGTTGAATACTGTATGCATGTATTTTATGAGCTTGTGTCCTTTTTTCAGCCTATGATGCCACCATATGGGACTCCGCCATATGTCATCTACCCTCCTGGAGGAATATATGCTCACCCATCAATGCCCCCGGTATGTTTTAACACATTGCTTGTGTTTTACTGTTTTAGGTATATAACTGAAAATGTACTGCTTGGAGGCTGACATTTGCTGCATCATTGCATAATCCTGCAGGGTACACACCCATTTGGTCCCTATGCTATGGCTTCTCCAAATGGCAATCCTGATGCTACTGTAAGACAATACATCCCTTGATTGACTGTTCTCTCTCTCGTGGAGTCTAATGCATCTAATATTTCCAGGGAACTGCCACCACCACAGCTACTGCTGGTGGTCAAACAGATGGCAAATCATCTGAAGGAAAAGAAAAGAGTCCCATTAAAAGATCCAAAGGAAGTTTAGGTAGCTTGAACATGATTACAGGAAAGAAGTGTGTCGAACATGGTAAGACCTCAGGCGCATCAACCAATGGAGCCACCTCTCAAAGGTTAGTGTGTGGTCATCTTAATTAATAACTAGAATTCTTCCTCCTTGTTTACAGCGTTCAGTTTGTGTTGGTAAAATCCACAAAAAAAAATCGTGTTGGTAAAAGTATTATATTTGTTGTTACAGTGGGGAAAGTGGAAGTGAAAGTGAAAGTGAAGGAAGTGAAGCGAATTCTCAGCATGTAAGTTCTGACACTCGTACTTTTCTCAGTGGATTTGTGTAGTACCCTAGGCAGTATGTGCACTTTGAGTTAAAATTAACATGGTTTAGAATTTCAGACATTACTACCATTTTGTATCTGTTAGCGTGTGAGAAGTCCTAATGTCTTTTCATCGTTGAGCAATATTAACAGGATTCACAGCATAAGGAAAGTGGACAAGAACAAGATGGAGGTATGCAGATGAAAATATCTACACTCTCTGATTTCTATGGCTACCTGCTGTCCTTTTTGCACTTTCTGAAAGCTTAAACTATGTCCTGCTTGCTGTCAGAGATTAGAAGTTTCCAGAATGGTGTGTCAAGATCACCATCCCAGGCGCAATTGAAGCAAACTCTAGCAATCATGCCAATGCCATCAAGCGGTCTAGTGCCTGGTCCAACTACAAACTTGAATATTGGAATGGAATACTGGGCTAATACAGCAAGCTCCTCTCCAGCAATGCATGGTAAAGTGACACCAACTGCAGCTCCAGGGGCCGTGGTCCCACCAGAGCCGTGGATGCAGGTTTCTTCTTGGACCTTATCTTGTTATAATTCTACCCTTCTTTGCTTTCTGTAGCTTCAACTTAGCTCCACATTTAGCATGTTCCCAATCTTTTCCTTGTAAATAGGTGTGTGCATGTGTGGTTTCCGTTTCATCTGTGTGTACCACTTAATTGAGCCAAGAAGTTAATTGTTGTCTATACAGTTATCATCTGAAAGAAGTCTCTGCATTTAGTATGAAGTTCATTCATGCAATGCAACTAATGTTACACTTCTGTATATTTACTTTAACGTTCTACAGACCGTCCACTGTAGGAGGTTTATCCACCTTTTCTCGTGTCTTGGAATTGGTTCTGATAATTATATGCCCTTTTGTGATTATCTAAGATACGGACTGTTCTTCAGTACTTATTTCAAAATACTAGACACATTTGATTTTTAGTCTAACGGCCTTTGTATGTGTAGGCGGTTTTCTACAAAAATCTGCCATTTTGGTACGAGGCGTACAATCCTTGTGTCAAATGTAGAGACCATGGAAGATGCACCTAATTTTCAATAACTTTGTAGATACAATCTGAAGCGTTTGTTTGTTTGGCAAGAAGAGAAATTAATCATTTTGACTATCCAATTTTCCAGGACGAACGTGAACTCAAAAGGCAGAAAAGAAAGCAGTCAAACAGGGACAGTGCTCGCAGATCTAGGCTGCGCAAGCAGGTATTCTGTTTTTTGATCATGAGATATACTGAATAATGTTATCCTTTTTGTCGCCTCCAGTTGATCCTCCAGTTGATGAAGCAACCTGTAAATTTTTGCAGGCTGAATGTGAGGAGTTGGCTCAACGTGCTGATGTTTTAAAACAGGAAAATGCTTCTCTTAGAGATGAGGTGAACCGGATCAGAAAGGAGTATGATTTACTTATATCAAAGAATAGCTCACTAAAGGTTTGTCTTGCACACTTTCTCTATCTTAATATCCTGAAGTATATGTATGTTGACATATGAGTTGTTTTCTTTCTATTGTCTGCTCTGTAGGATAAACTTGGAGACAAACAATACAAAACTGATGAGGCAGGACTTGACAATGAGCCACAACATTCTGGTGGTGACAGCTAGAAGGAAACTAATTGAGCTATCATGCAATGCTACCAGAGCATAGCCCTAACTAGATTATTGGCTGGCGCAATTGTAGTATGCTTATTGACTCCATACTTTATTGCAGTTAATTTTTACCAGTTCCTGGTAATGTTAGTGCCAACCTTGTGTGGCTGGCTCCTGTTTCAGATATGTCTTGACTTATCTTTTAGAAGTCAAGATATGACTGGAAATGTAGTTTGTGACCCAGTTCACTGTATCTGTTAGAAATAGTTGATAAACTCAAGTTTACAAATCTGTATTGCTGACCGTTATTGTTATGTAACCTTAAGAAAGAACTGTATCTTTTAATAGTCAGGCTGCCATTTGGCTAGGCTTGACTGGTGCCTTGGTTTGTATGGTTCAAATTTTGTACACACTGGATATTATATAATGAACACATGGAGGACCTTTTGCTTGCTGCATGCGTCAAATGTTCTCACAATCGAACAACTTATGCACTGCTATATTTTAATGCAATTTTGTTTCTTTCAAGTTGCTTGAGTTGTGCTGATAGATGTGCTAAAAAAATTAGCAGTGCGCAGATTATTCGTTTGTAGCAAACTGCCTGCCATAGGCTCTATTGGTAAAAGAAAGGGGTTCTTTGTTGCAGTAGACAAATGGTATTTAGTTTTCATTTTGCTTGGTCTGTAGGATTGCTCTGATTAAAATAAAATGTTTGTCATTCAGCACCTCTAATTAACACTTTTGTTCAGTTTGTGTACAGGAAGGAAGTTCTGGGATAAGAATATGATAAAATGTCTCTTAATGGAATAAGCTGTGCACTGCCCTAGGTACGTATTATCCACAATGAGTTACTCCCTCTATCCTGTGAAAATTGTCTGGGATTTGTCTAAATAGCACCTAGATATATCTAAATTTTGACAAATCTGAAACAAGTTTTATGAGAGGGAGGGAGTATTGCATTTGCAGTTCTATTTGTCAATTAGGATTTCTTGCCTAATGCTTTATTACAAATGCTGGTACCATACAATGTCTGACATGGTACTTTAGAAAGATTTTTAGCCATAACAAGCCAAAACGCCTACTAGTAGGAGTAAATATGTATCCATTGACCAAGGATCTACTAGTAGGAGCTCTTGGAGTCCTTCGGCCCTTACTCGCCTGTCCGCCGCCCCTGTGACTCGTCTCCTCCTGGCCTCGACGCCTTTCGCCTGCATCTTGAATGTTGCTCTGGTCTTGCTCCTCTTCTGCCGGATGCGGCTGATGACAAGGTTGCTTCCCCTGAGGATCTTCAGAGCCCAATCTCTGAAGATGTCGAGGGCTTTGGGTTGGCTGAGCTCTTTGTTGAAACTCCTGTCTCTCTTTCGGTTGAGCACTCGAGGCTTGAGGCTTCTGCGTTTGAACATGTTGAGGTGGTTGATGTGTTGGCTGCTCCCTTGGTGCCTTTTGCTGAAGATCCCGAGGTGGCCGACTCCACCAAGCTTTGCGATTTCTTGGCCAGCTTGGCTTCGAAAAAGCTGGCGCTCATGTCGCCCTTGTGTGAGCCTTTGGAGGAGATCCCTGCTCCCCGTGTTGTTGTTCCTGAAACAGTTCCTGCGGATGACATCCAAGTTGATCCCGGGGATCCCGCTGCCGACAAGCTCAATGTCTTCTTGTCATCGATTTTTCGGCCTGCGCCTCCGCCTATCCTTGCTTCACCGCCCTCTAGGAGAGCCCGTGCTCCTAAGGAGGTGGCCACCACGCCTCGTCGGAGTGGTCGCATCGAGAAGCAGAAGCAATCGCGGAAGGATGCTACAACTCAAGAGTTGCTCGCGCGTGTTCTGGGCGTCTTGAAAGAGAACGCTGCGTTCGATGACAACGCCCTTGCCGCCTTCATTGACAAGTTTAAGACCCCTTTGTCGCCTCGTTCCATCGCGATGCTTGGCTCCCTTGTGAAGAATGTGGAGAAGGTGAAAAAGCCCAAGGGCAACAAGGTCGGCGCCAAGAAGAAGGCGGTTGAGATTACATGATGGATGCGGTTCATGCAACCTTCGTGTCGTGTTGTCGAATAGGTAGCACTTTGTCGTTGACAAGTTGGTCGATCGTCTTGTTGTGTGGTTGTTCTAGACTTTGGGAGTAGTCCGCATGTCGGAGGTACTCAAGTTTGTATGGTTTTCGATCCGGTTTTCCTTATAAACTGGATCATTTTCCTCTCTTCTTATATGAATAGCCAGAGCTCCTGGTGTTTGCTCCAAAAAAAAAAAAACGCATACATTCTGCAAATTTTCAATCTGAGCCATTCAATTATATATCAACGGCAAGATGGCACACCTCACCCACCAGGCCATCACCACGTGCTATGTCAGAACAACTCATGACTATTTTGCAAAATTCACCCCTGTAGCCTGTTTGCTTCATCTACTGATTCGGATGAAGAACAGATAAATCACATCATATATACGCAAGCGAAATCCACTGATTCGTATAAAAACTCCTCAATCAAGTAGATGGGGTAAAATCCAAGGGGTATACATGCGTAGTATCCTTGATGTTGCATGCGGGCCTGCAATGTCAAATTAGGCGCCAGCTGAATGGGCGACTTCAACGATGTTGTGCTGGAGGGAAACTAGACTTGAGAGCGGCGACGAGAATGCGACTCGCCATGGCCGCTCTTGGTCTCGTCAGTTGGAATGGGGAAGAAACACAATGAGAGAGAGAGCGCCTGGCGGCCTGGGTGAGTGAGACATCTTATTTTCGTAATATTAGTGGCGTTATCAGGAAATGGATAGAGCTGGGATGGTGCTGCCGATCTGACCATGGGCATTCAATCCAACGGCACAGGTTCCCATTTTCACATTCGCAGAATGTAGTGTGTTTGCACATGATACGTTCCCGATCTACCCTTGTATCCTATAAAATGAAAAGCAGCAAGCCTATCACCAAGGTAGTACAAAATAATCTATGTAGTGACGCGGAAGAGGGACAGAGATTTGGTGCACATGGGCAACAATGATCTCGTTTTTTTCAAATAAAAAAAATTACAGTATATTTTTAAGTTTCAAAAAATTATGAAAATAATCTACATATAGCCAATAATGTATCCCACAAACGTGCAAAATACCAATTTCAAATACTTTATATTTTAAGCTACAGAAAAATGAAAAAAAATGCAGATCTAAGTAGCCATTTTCAAATCTTCGAAAACATGTCAGATTTTGTTATTTTTTCTAGCACAAAGTAAAAATAATTTTAGGTTTAGATTTTACATAATTGTGAGATCTATCACTCACAATCTCCAGAATTATTTTTCAGATTTTTTAATAACTTATAAATATATTTTTAATTTTTTAAAAAATAGCGAGAGTACTGGAGCCCGGAGTCAAAAGCACTTTTCGCACGGAAGAGTCCGACTTCTGTGGGCTTTATTCCAGAGCAGGACTTGTCGCAGAACCACGCTGGGACATGTTAGGGCATCTCCAGCGGCGCGACGCAAACGGACGCTCACCAGCGACCGTTTGCGTCCGCTTTGATCGAAAATGCGTCTGTCACCCTCTTCAGCGGCGCGACGCAAAGTGACCGGGATGTTCGCAGAGACGCAAACCTGTCGCAAGTCTCCACCGGGCCCGCCTGGTCTGCATCGAGGGCACCGCTTCGGCGGTCAGCGCTTCCGCGTCCGCGCCGTAGCCTTCGCCATCAATGGCGCGGTTGCATGTTCTGCGCGCGCACTGGCGGGCGGCGACTGGGCTTCTGCGCGGCCTTCAATGGCATCGTATCCCGCGTGCGGCCGCCCTTAAAAGTCCACCGGCCGCGTTCGTCCTTCGCCCACACCTCCACTCGCAACACCACCGCCGTAGTGCCATAGGGAAGAAGAACGACTTCGAGGCCTCCGGCAGCGGCATCAAGAGGGTGCCGCTCCCCGTCACGGTGGGGAGGCTCATGCACGGCAAATGGTTGCCGTGCGACGACGCCTGGTCCGGCGTGCAACTCCCTGGCGGCTGGCGGCTCAGCTGCCGACGGGTGCCCATCCCTCCAGTCCCTGTGCGCGAGCCTGATCGGAGCGCGAAGATCCGGCGAAGGAGGCGGTACCTGCCGCCGGACCTCCGCGCGGATCCGGCGTACGCCATCGACTCGCTGGCGTACGTATCTGTCGACGGAGATGGATAGGAGAAGAAGGGCGGGCTTCATGGGCGACAGGGATTTTCCCTTCGCGGCTGCACCGCTGGCTCGTCCACGATGACAGGAGGCGCCGACGCGTTGTCAGCAGGTGCAGTACAACGACGACGACGACGCCTACGCTGCCTACGACGACGACGACTACATCGAGGCGCTCGCCTACCATAATGAGGAGGTGAAGGACGACAGTGACGACTACGTCGCGGCCGTCTTCCACGAATGGCAGCAGGCCATGGCGGAGGGCCGCAATTTCGAGTTCCCGGAGAACATGACGGACGACGAGATGGCGAAGGTCGGCGTCCTGGTCTCCGAGAACGACGCGCCTGTGCAGCCGCCGCTGCCACGCTACGCCACCGGCGTGATGCCGCCGGGCCTGTCGGAGGATGAAGCGCTTCGACTGGCGCTACAGGACTCGGCGGCGCCTCCTCCACCGCCGCCACAGCCGTATCCCTGGGCGCCTCCTCCACCGCCGCCACAGCCGTATCCCTGGGCGCCTCCACCGCTGCCACAGCCGCAGCCATGGGCGCCTCCACCGCCGCCACAGCCGCAGCCTCCTCCACCTCCAGCACCGGTGGCGCGCCCGGCGTACGCTCCCCCGGATGGCTACTGGCCGTGGGTGATACCGGAGCTCATCGTGCTCGACAGCGACGAGGAGCAGCAGTAGGCATTAGGTTTTTTTTCCATGTTTTAACTATGTAAATTATGTTTCATGTTTTTAAAAAATGATTCGGCCAAAAAATGCGTCGGGCCGCTGGAGCCATCCCCGACGCAAACGGACGCGCGGACGATTTCGATCATTTCGGCTGACCAAACGGACGCGCGCGGACGCTACGCTGAAGATGCCCTTAGAGAAGACATTTCCGATGATTGATTTGCAGTTGAAGCTGGCTCTGGTGCTGCGGTTGTTAGAGCAGCCAAGGGGGACAGGGTGAACCTTTTCCTTTTCATGTCACTGCTGCTCTTAGAGCATCTCCACTGTCGGGCTCCGATACCGGTCTCGATAGCTATTTGGGGACAGGTGATTTTTGGGTTCACACCGGCGCGCCCTAAAAAGCGTCGGCGTGGTTTCGAGGCCAATAGAAGCGCTAACAACCTAGTGCCGGCCCCTTCACGAAGGGTGCGAATCGGGCGCGCCGGCGCCTCGCGGCACGTCGGTTTTTGCGGATGGGGCCGCCTTGGCAGCGACTCGAAGCAACATGTGCATCATAAATGCGACGCCTCGGCTGAAGCGTGGCCGGTTGCCGATGAAATCACCGGTCCACGCGCAAACGCCACTGTAAATGTGACGCCTCGGCTCTTGTGCGGCTAGTTGGCACCCCTATTTAGTACGCCCTCCACCGCCGCGACGCTATCCTCTACTCACCACCGCCGCCACGCTATCCTCTCTCATCTCCACCACCACCGCCGCGCTATCCTCTCCTCTCCACCACAACAATGCCGCGGCGGCTCCATACGACGTATTCGATGCTTGGCTGCAACGGCCGCACGCCGCCTGCGGCGCCGCAACCACCACCACAGCCGCAGCCTGACGTCGACACCGACTTCAACTCCGACGACTCTGGCGACTCACGGTTCGACGAGTGGGACGAGGCGTACATAGCAGACGCAGAAGCTGAGGCGGCGGATGAGGTGGCGCAGTGGGGCGAGCAGTAGCAGGTCCCCGGTGACTCGAAGCAGGCGGCGATCATGGCCTCCTTGAACGCGTAGCACTTCCGGAGGCATAAGGAGGAGGATCGGGAGTTCTTCAATGCCGCCAACTTCGACCACACCGTCGAGATCTCGCGCCAGCGGGCGACCACGGAGGAGGCGGGATGTCTCCTTATGGCGGCGGAGCGAAAAAGCTCCTTGAGCTCAACGCTGAGCGCCAGGCCGAGGCGGCCGCCCGCGAGCAAGCGAGGCTCGCCAGAATGAGGCGTCTCGCCGATGGCTAGCATCACAGAGGGGGCAGTGCCGCCGGCAAGCTCCAACGTCGTTGGCGGTCTTGCTCCACCGCCAGATGCACGAAACAAGGGCAGAGAGGTGGGCACGGACGTAGACGGCAAAGGGGAAGAACGACGACGAGGCAGGCCCGTCGCGCGCCCCAACCGACAACTATTAGATTAGGGTTCGAAGTTTAAGTTTTATTTAAATTTAAATTCAAACCACTTTTGTATAAAACTAGTATGAATTTCGTTTTTTAAATGCTATTTACATATGAATTTCTATTGTAGGCTGCCGTATGGGGGCGCCGGTGTGGGAACACCATCCCCAAATAAAGGATGATGTGCCGGCGTTCCTATCGACGCCTATTTGCAGAGCATCGGTGGAGATGCTCTTATAGCTCCATCTATTCCGTGGCACCTGAAAAGACCCCCTCTATGGCAGACGTCGGGACTGGTGAGCTCAATATTGTTGAAGTACAGTTTCTGGTGCTCCCTGTTGGTTACTGTGATCATCTGGCTTGTGTGGTGTGTCGGAAGTATGGTTCCGTTGGGAAGCTTGATGAGGTCATTGAACATGGGAAGCGCCGCGATGGAGTGCCTCAGCAAAAGGTCCAACACCTTGTTTTCGGGGACTGATGTGGTGGATAGCATCCTGTTGCTGGGCATCAATGCATCATGAAGGTGGTGTTTTGCGGTATCTTGTCCTGCACCATTCTGATAAGCATGACGAAGGTGAAGTAGCGCTCTCTCTGCATCTCCTGCGTCGTGGAGGCAATGAAGCCATCGGCTGCCGGCGATGGAGAAGGCACAACTGCAACAGTGATGGTGGCTACTACTAGCGCGAGGAGCAAGCTGGCAGAAAAAAAAACGAAGCCATGGGCGGTGGCGAGCAGTAGGTATGGGCTCTGATCTTTGTTCCTCTACAGTTGCTTTATTACTGGGTTTTTTGACGTTAGAGTGTACGCCCTTACGGCCTTAGAGCATCTCCAGCCGCTTTTGGATTTGAAAAAAGTTTCAGAAGAGTCTCCCAAAACGTCTCCCAAAGCAATTTAGGGCGCGCCGGCAAAAAATGCGTTTCAGCCGCGTCCCCCAAAGCCCATTTTTGTCCGCCGCGGCCCGATACGGTGTCCGGCGCCCCGAGCCCGTCCCCGTCCCACAGGGGACGCTCCGGGCACGCCGGACACAACGAAAAGCGAGGCGAACCGACGCGGGCCCGACGCGTCAACGGCTCGGAAGCTCAGCCGCCGCCTACGTAGCGACGGTGCAGTTGCCGGGAAGCGGAACCGTCGCATTGGCAACCGCGTCGACGACGCGGCAATCATCGGAATGGAGTCGGGACTCCTCGGAAGAGCAACCGCTCTTTTCGACTTCTGCGCCGCCGTTCATCCGCGCTCAATAAGACCCGTACGTCGGCGCTTTTGGATCTTCACCGGCCGCATCCGACACCTCCAGCGACGATGAGCTACATCTCCGAGCTCCCGCCTGACACCTCCAGCGAGGGAAAGCCTGCTGGATGGCGCCATTGGTGGGAGAAAGCTCCGACGCCCAACAGCGGCGACGATTCCCTCCCGCCACATGACAGCGCGGAGGAATGGCTGGGCGTGGAGGAGGACGCGGAGGAAGAAGGGTCAGAGGAGGCGGCGGTGGCCCGTGCGAAGGCGGACGCGAAGGCCAATACCGCCAAGGCCAAGGCCAAGGCGCAGCCGGCGAGCACCGGCGACAACGAGGAGGACTCCGACGCGTCGGCCGACACCGCCTCTTCGGAAGAGGTGACGAGCAGGAAGCGCCACCGTGATGACGACGACGAGGCGGGGCCATCATCATCGAAGAAGTAGTAGTAGTTTAAAATAATTTATATGTAATTTAATTATGTTTTTTCGAAGTTTTATATGTATTTTGTTTATGTTGAACCGATTTGAATATTAGTAAAGAGTTTTATTCTATCTATTTAAATTATTTTTAATGTTTGGGGGCGGCGTTTGGGGGACGTCGCTCAATCCGGCGCGCTTTGGGGGTCGGTTTGGGGGACGCGGCTGCTCTTACACGCTTATTTCCTACTAGATGCACAGCGCGCTTCGCCGCGCCGACTGCCTCACATTCTCACATGGCTTGTATCTAACCTATAATAGATGCCCCCCATAGGGGGCCTTGGAGCGCATCCACGTCGCGCTCACTCTCTTTTTTTCTTCCAGGGATTGGGCCAGGTGCCGTGATATTGTTGGCTTGGCTAAGGACAACGTTGGGCTGAGGTGAGACAAAATCTCACACCCGTGGTCAAACCCTAGGGCCAATACCCACCACCCTATTCTCCCCAAATCCGATCCGCTGCCTCCCCATCTTCCGGACGAGCTCGTCCCGTCGCCATCGCCGGCGGTCTCCGCAGGGACAGCGCGAGAGAGAAGCGTGGGCATCCTCCACAGGGGCTGGCGCGATGGGACAGCGCGGGCGACCTTCGTTACTCCAGCGAGGACAGCGCGGTCGCGGAGGAGCGTGGAAGGACGGCCAGTAGGGGCGGGGCGAGTGAGCTCCTCCAGGGAGCAACATCTTCAGGGACCCTTGCCGCACGCACCTGCGCCCCTCCATTTCTGCTTCGGAGAGGCGGCTGCCTCGTTCCTTCCTCCTCTCAACCTTCTTCCACCTCAAGCCCGCACCCACGAGAAGAGGCAGGAGTACAACGGCAGGCTAGAGGCCGCCGAAGTCATTCTGGACCAGTACAAGCTAGGCAAGGGCACTCTTAGCCTCCTCCCCTCTCTCATCCACTACACACAAATTTCTCATATTTGTGTATGTTGATGTTTTGTATTTAGGCGCATAAGGTGTTTGAGGAAAATCCAAAGAGGCTGTAGCGTGCTCGCATTCACCTGTGGAGGAACCATCACCTACGGGCATGAGAGGGAAAAATCCTTCATTGACCAGGGTGTCGTCTGCAGTAGCTAAATCATATGAGGTTTGTCATGCCTCCACTTGAATCGTCAATCTTCTTGTTCTCTAATGGAGATGGTGAATCCCTTCCTGCCAAACCCTCCTTTTCTCACCCGGCCCTTTCTTACGTAGCATTATTTATGGAGTTATTTGATTCAGCTTCTCCCTCAATATTTTCTATTGAATTAGGTAGCATGAGGCACCTTATCTAATTTTTATGCATACCACACTGTGAATAATTCTGCAAAAGAGCTGAGTTTTGGTAACTGGAATTGCAGGCTATCTTCGATGCAGTCTGCTGGCTATGGTGCCTGGTGATGATAGATAATATGATACCTTTTATCATTTCGGGATCTGCTCATACCATCCATGAAGGTAATTGGCTTGGATCCTTGTGGAATTTCTTTTAGAATCGTACATTTTATCTTTAGATGTTAAAACTTTTGGAGTAGAAGAATATGTTCGAAGAAACAAAACTAGACCAGCTTCTCTACATGTTTTAGTGTTAGTTGGATAAAATAATAGGAAAGATAAATTTGCATCCCTTTGTTCAGCTTATTTTTAACACCAAAGACAAAAGGTGCCTCTCTCTTTCACGGTATGTTTGCTGGTGAGTTCGCATTTGGTAGAACTCAGCAATGAACGCCTAGGTGAGAATTAGGGGTATGCTCTGAAATTTTATGTTTGTTTCATGTTGCTTTCAGCTGTTGTTTATATTATGAGGTTGCTGTAATGGCCGCTGGCTAAGGGACTACGGCGGCTTGGAGAAGGATGAGCCCCGTATTCTGGATCATCACGGGAGAAGCTGACAAATATTTCTGCAAGATGAAAAGGTTCCTCCCTCCCTCTCTCTCTCTCTCTCAATCTCTTATGGTATGGTTGTTGGTGAGTTCACATTTGGTAGAAGTCAACTACGCCTAGGTTAGGATTAGGGACATGTTCTGGCTGTTGTAACGGGTATTATGGTTGTAACATCGCCAAGAAGCGATAACTCAACTCTCCCTCGCTGAATTTGTTTGTAATTGTGCAGCTGCAAAACTAACATTCTAGATGTGTAGTTCAAAATTTAGTAACAGTAGCCAATTATGTCTTTATGTTAAATATTCAGTTTTTCAGTTTTTTTTGTGTGAATCAGTTTAGCATTGCAGAACTAACATTATAGATACTCTAAACAATTCCAAATCCCCTATCCTGGCTGCCTAGAGACCAACAATTCAAATGTTATGACTAGAACTTTACAGTATAGTGACATTTCTATGGCCAAAATAAGGTATCAACGCTTCATTCCTTTCTGCATGAAAATAGTCCTCTTACTATGATAGCCCATTTACTGCACTGAATCCTAAAGACACAAGCTGCCATCGTTGCCTTTTGAGAAGCTTCCAGGAGGCTTTCTTTAGCATCAGTGCACTTCAGCTGAATTGTTCTGATTTTTACCAAGTAAAAGAGGTGCGGGCAGAATTGCAATAGAAAGTGTCAAAGTTCGCTTGAGCATGCCAGTAAAATGAGTTAACTGCAGAAATATCTCATATTTCAATAATCAACTACGCAGCACCGATGCAGATACGAAGATATGTCATTTTGAAAAAGTGTGGATATAAGGATACGTTTTAATAGTTTTCTAAATCAGAAAATATTGGTATTTGGTGTGGACCCCACCCCCTGATTTCTCTCTAAAATAGTAACATGGCGCCAAGTGTACAATCAAGAATCAATAGAGGACTGAAGAAAGGAGAAAGGAGAGAACGACTTTTTTTTGCTGGGGCGATTTAGGCAAAGACATTCTCAGACTACTTGTCTGCAGTCAAGCTGCTGATTGCCTGCTTCCTGCCAGAGAAAAGAGAGCACGACGTTATTGTGTTCTATTTGTCAATTATAAGTTTTACATACTTTATATTGTTAAATTTATTGCCATGCTCCTACTTAGGTTCTGGATTTTAATCTTTCATTGGTTCTAATTCGTCATGTCATGGAGAAAATATACTATTGATTTTGTCAGCATGGGTGGATTGGGGTCCATGGTCAGGGGCTCGGTTGACAATACCACCATCCTTCCCTTCAAGCATGGTCATGGCCAAGGCCACTAAGAAGCTCAAATACTTTTCAGTTCATAATTATAGTGACATATCTAAACATGCTTGATGTATTACAAGCTAATTGTAGCCAGATACTTTGCAGCCCCTGTTTCAGCTTCATGTATATTGGCACATGGTTATTGATGGGCTGATAGGCTATCCCTTATGTTGATTTATTTTCACGTATAGAGAATTAATGGATAATGTGTCACTCAAAGAAACCTCTTTCACTTATGCATTTACAGTCTGTGTTTTCTGCTATCTTATTGTATATGATTTTTATTCACAGATAGAGAATGAATGGCTAATGTGTCACTAACAGAAACCTCATTCACTTACTCATTTACAGTCTGTGCTCTTGATACTTCAATTCATACAAGAAAATTGAGCACGAGCGGATGATAAAGATGCAAAGGTATAATTTGGGCACATGTATACTGCATACTATTATTTTCTGAAGAGTAGGTTATAGTCAGGTCTGATCACTATCATTTTTTCGCAGAGGTTGAGATGGGGATGGGGATGAGGATGGGGATGGGGATGGGGATGGGCGGAAGGTGTAAGTGGTCAAACTATGGGAAGGCTGCAGGAGAGATTGATCCATGTAATACTGTGCTATGTTGTTTATTTGGTAATAACTTGTCTTTATCCCAATTGCAAATTTGATACGCACAAAGAAGTGAATGGATATTGATAATGACCTGTTTTGAATTTTATTGGTGCAAAAGTGGAGCTTCAAGTTGTGCACGGTTTGTGGTTCATCATATCATGGTAAGATCCTTATTCTCTGCCCAGGTTCGACCAAATACAGTGCGCGGATCATGATCTGTTTTAATAATATATTTTCATCCTCTATAATCATTTTTATATTGGTGCTTAAGTGATAGGAATCATGATCGGTTGCATGTTAGTCCTTTAACATAGTGTCCTGCGGCCTGGTGGGCCTCTGTATTTTGTTAGCTAAATATAAGGTCTTTTATATCCCATCATACCATTAGCCAAATACTCGAATTATATTGGTTCCCAAATCCCAATATAAGAACAACGAACAAAAAAATAAGCAGCAGCTTTAGAACCGAACTTTTCCTTTGAATGGAAATTGTTAACACGTAAGTTGTGTAGGCAGTGATAACATGATTAACTCAACTGATGGCAGCTCTTTAGTTTAAAATCTGCTGTGCGTAGCACAAAGAGTCACATGCCTAGGTAAAAAAAAGTTTGGTATGTCAAATCTGCTCATAATGATTAACATGGTTTCTTGGATGCTAAGTTGGTGGGTAGCCATATCTTCTGTTGTCTACTACTATTATTTATTCAGGATAAAAACACGATTTCTCAGCTCTTTTCTTATGTTTATGCTCCTTTGTGGGTGCATTTTTTTCCTGCACAGAAATACAACATTCTAAATTAACTTGTGTTCGAACTTCTGATATTCTGTAGGTTTCGACCATTTCGTAGGTTCCCTGTTGCATGGGCATTTCTTCTGGGATAGTACAAATGGCTATATTCATGCAGGTGGTTCTATTTTTAGAACATTTCTTATATTACTGAGATGCTTGTACAACATAAATCGGTCATATCAAATAATATCTCCTACAAAACATACCTTTTTTCACTAAGCTTACTTGTACCAAGGCAAACACTTGTGTAACAACAAATGCTGATGTTGCCTTTTCAAAATCATCTGCTCAGAGCTTAGCAAACATTTAAAGTGTGAAACAAATCTCTCAAAGCTTGGAATCTTGCATCAAAGTGTGAAACAGATCATTTGAAATATTATTTGTAGTTACTTTATTGCTACAGCCAAGTCTTTTTGTTATTCTTAGCATTTCCGTTCTATCTCTGTTAGGACTATGGTGTTTTCCATTTTCCCGCAACTAGCACTATTCTTTTAGGTTCTACAGCTAATCTGTTTATGGTCATTTAATTTCAAAGTGCAGTTGTGGCCATTTAGCTCTCTATAACAATTTATTAACCAGGTAGTAGAATATGCACAATAGTATAATGATTTTACATCTGTGCATCAGCATTAATGCACATATTTACTTTTATGTTCGCATACAAGGCTTATGGTTATGCATTCTGTAATTAACATTTTCTCTGGAGTTGTCTGACATTGTTTTATCTGGTTTTGCAGAAAGAAGTACCACTAGCGGTTACTGGATTACTAAATTTACTGGTTTGCTCCGTATTCATGTGGATATGACTGCATTGAGTCAGATGACAGAAAACAACCTCAAAGATATTATATAAGCACATGGCTAATGGGATGGTTAGTGATTATTGTTTTACCACTGAAATTTACTATTGGTTAGTGGGATGGTAGTTGTTTTATTCTTACACTCTACTGGGGGCTGTGATTT
This sequence comes from Lolium rigidum, assembly GCF_022539505.1. Classification (NCBI taxonomy): domain Eukaryota; kingdom Viridiplantae; phylum Streptophyta; class Magnoliopsida; order Poales; family Poaceae; genus Lolium; species Lolium rigidum. Next base: position 86,573,174 of record NC_061512.1, on the reverse strand, counting down.
TGGATATGTGGTAATAAGGCCTGGTAATAAGGTTAGTGGGATGACGTCCCTGAGCATATGGACATTCATGGAATAAGCAGGATGTGCTAACAGGGTATTTTTTTCTCACTGAAAGTGTGTCTTGTGGTGGCTGGGTGTCTAGAGACTAGAGACACATTTCTTGCATGGTCGACTAAGATGGAGTGGCATGACATGGTGGGAGTAGATATAATTTCGAGAATGACTATGAAACTTGATTTTTTGTGCATGTTTAGCAGATACTTCTATTTTATGTTGCGGCTATAATATACTACCTCTGTCCATTTTTAGATGTCAAAAATTTGTCTAAATTCGAATGTATCTAGACATTTTTTAGGCATAGATACATCCAAATTTAGACGAACCACTGGACATCTATTAATGGACGGAGGGACTATATATTATGTCCACGAGATATGCGGTGCGGGGAGTCGCTGTTGCAGTACATGGAAAAATGATCTTCCTTTACTTCATGATCGTGTATTCTTTCCCATGGATCATAAATAGCTCGGGATTTTCTCCCTTGCGCTCTGCTTTATTCTTATGCAGTTCTTCTCTATTTTGTTGCGCCCTTTATGTAAATATGTACAAAATATATAATCGTGATCAGTTGCAGGTGTTTAGAGTATTCATGTTCACCAGGGAGCACAAGGAGTTGGGGAGGAAGGATGAGCGCACGACCATCCATCAGCGATGGCAAGCAGGGAAGGGGCAAGTTGGAGGCAAACATCAAGTCGTTGGAGCATAATGTAGCTCGGAAAATTACCACAAGAACTTGAGTTTGAGACCCTGAAGCAAACTAGGTAAATGTTCTCTGAATAAAAGTATTAATTTGCTTGTTTGTGTGTTGTTTGTGATGTGTGGTTGAGTGAAAAGTGAGCAGATCTTTTATGGGGAAGGAAAATTATTTGTCCATGTTCTATTTTCCTTGGGTATCAAAGGATATCTTTGCTATTTCTCAATTTTCAAAAATATATGCTCAGACACACAATATTCAGTCCAGTCTTATTGCAAACAGGAAAGGTTCCATCGGTATTTACGAATTTATGCATATCAGAAAAACTGAAGAAGCTAGAATATCTCATCGTAGGGTAACTCCATCTTTTGAAGCTCTGCTCCCGAAGAAAGGAGACTTATATTTTAGGGTGACGTTGGTTTTTCCAACGAAAAACAAGAACATTCTTTCATGAAGATGCTATTGGGTATCATGGATGTCTTGCGTTTTTTTAACAAAAGGCCCCCAACGAGGGGAGCCCTGGCTCCATTTTCATCAACGAAACCAGTCTTTTTTACATCATCATCATCTTTTTTTCTGAAAGTAAAACGGGAGTGCCCTCAGGCAGAAACTAAAAGTTCATTACAGGGGCTTTTTTCCAGCTAAAAACAAAAGGGAAAACCTAAAGGTAAAACAAGAAAGCTCCAGGACATCAAGTGGTGGCCGAGGTGGAGTAGCATCCCAGCTTCAGCTCGACTTGTACTGCTGAACCACGCACCTGAGGCTGTTCTTGATCATCTCTTTCGGCAGCAGGTCTCCATCTCTTGCACTCAGATTGTTCCAGCCAGGGTTCCAGAACGGAGTGATGGGCGAAGCCACACAAGGCTTAGAGTTGCTTGCAGGTGTCGATGGAGCAACGGGCTGCACCAGGAGCTGATCCAGGAGAGAAGACGCCAGGGAAGCAAGAGATAGTGAAGCCACAGGGATCACACCCAAAGCAGCAAGGGGCTTTGGCCACCTGTAAGGCCTGCTGGGAGAAAGTGTTATCTGTAGAAGCATAGGCTCCTTCAGGATTAATCTCCATTTCATGAAGATTTATACTTAGGAGAAAATTACGAGTTTCTCAGATTTTGTACCACCATGTAGAGGTCTTGCATCGAAGATACATACTTAAAGAAAATAACGACTTTCTCAGATTTTGTAACACCATGTATATATCTGGAAAGGAGTTCTTCTAGAAAATAAATGCTAGAGTATATGCGCATAGGTAGATGAGTAGTACATGAAGAAAAGCTTGCCTAGTGCATTTATACACTAACATAGGTTGAATTCACACGAAATAAGAACCTTAACTTTTATTTATGGCAACTAGAAAATCCAAAGCACAAGCTATATAAATAAATATTACAAGAAAGCACAAATGTTCTTTATGTATAAGGTAAGGCTCATACATTTTATCCTTAGCTAATATGCTTCAGTGTCATGATGAAGGCAGCTTCTAAAGCCATTGTACATGGTCATGATCTTCCTTCCTTACTTACCCATGGATGTTATTGAGATTGTTTTTTGACCGGGACTACGACGGGTATTTTGACCGGGACTATGGCAGGCTTACGCCATCCTGAACAACTTTATTGCCAAAAACCTGGGTTACCAACAGGATCCATTACAAGTTTTTAGAGCACATCGGGAGGGGGGGTAGAGGGTGAAAAGGACCAGCGAGCTCAAGGAGGCTCAAAGCTAACACACCAATTAATGAGCATAGACGACGAAGCAGGTGTGGAGCATCGATGAGCCCAAAGTCGAAGGTCACTAATGCAGTGGCGGGTGACCACCATGGGGGACTCGTCTTGGTTGTTGAAAACAAGAGAGTTCCTCCGCTTCCAAATGTTCTAGAGAATGCCGGTGACTACTGTAATTTTTACAATGTTGTGGCAGCAGGTGGTGAAGAGGTTGGGGAAGCAGGCGATGCCGCGTTCGTCAACGTCGTAGTTGAAGGAATGCCAAATCTCCCGCGCTAGAGAGCAGTCCAGGAGTAAGTGATCGACCTCCAAACCTCAAGCGAGCATGAAGGGAAACGGGCATGAAGGGCAGAGGGCAGAATCCGTCAGCCGATGCAGGAAGCTCCTCTCGCTGGTTGGGAGACGGCGCTTCCAACCAAGCTAGCTGAAAATCTTACACTTCAGGAGGCAGCGCTCCTCCAAACCTTAGCCGCCAGAGCATATGCCTGAAAGAGTTGGAATAGAAATCCTTATTCGAAAGCATTTTGTTAGTGAGGCGGCAAACGTGATTGTCCTAGACGTCGTGGCGAAGGAGAACGGAGCTAAGCTAAGAGGTAAGCACGAGAGGCTCCTCCTGGGCAACATGGAAAAGTCTAGGTTGAAGGAGATCCTTATCCAGGGTCATGTTCAAGGCAGCTTCTAAAGCCATTGTACAATATAACCATCAAGAGCATAATAACGGTGATATTCTCTCCAGTCATATACACCATTCTATTGGAGAAGTCTCAGTCTAACTCCTTGGGGCAAGCAATGCATAGGTTGTTGACTATAGAGTTAGTTTTTAGTAAAACATGTTGTATTAACGAAGATTTACATATTATTCTACCCATCGGATAGATTTTTCATTTGATTTCTACATTATCCTTAATTATATAGTGTTTTACAAACTTTTTACCAAGACGGCGAGCCAAGGCGAGCCCCAAAATATTCCTCTATTTTCCTGAATGTATATAAGCATGTGCTACTCTGTTCGTGATTTTGTTTGCCTTATCCTAATTTCATGCTATCCACTTTGTTTTGGAAAAGCTAAAAAATAAATTAATATTTTACACTTGATTTTCATTGTCATTATACAAATATAAATCCATACGAATTCTCACATTCTCACATGGCTTGTATCTAAAGGTATAATTGTTGCACTCCCATGGAGCATTTCTAAGCTATCCACGATACGCATGTGTCGCTCCAGGGCTGGGCGTTCCACTCATTTTTCTCCTTTCCGATTCGGCCACGTGGCACTGTGTGATTGGCTGCTGCTTGGTCATGAGTGAGACAAAGGCTAGCCAATTTTCCCCAATCCCCGCATCTGCCCTCCGCCCTCCTCCTCCATCCCGCGCCCCCTTCCCTTCCTGCCCATTCTCCTCCTCTCTCTCTCTTCGCTGCCGTCTCAGCTGCCACATACCGCACCATCTCCCCTCCCCCCCCCCCCACGAAGAGCAGAGGTGGTCGTCCACGCCCCTTGCAGGCCGCAGCATCCCCGCGGGAAGGAGGCACGGCCATGGCGGCAAGGGATGAACCGATGCAGAAATCGGCAGTTGGAGCTCTGCTACGTCCCTCCCTCTCCCAGTTTTCACGCCCACCATGGAGGTCCACACAAGGAAGCGGAGGAAAGATGCGGGGGATCGATTCATCTGGGCTGCAGCTCGATCCACTAATAGCCAGGTCCCCCACCTTCTCTCTGGATCCCCTTCTTTGTGCGGCAGATCTCCAATGCTTCCCTCACGGTTTAGTTTTTTGCTTATTTTGCAGCAGGATGTGATGCTTCTCATAAACCGATTTTTCTTGTTGTAGTGGATCGACAACAGATATGCCTTCATCTCCCTCTTGGATCTCGGTTTTTTCATCTTCCCTTGGGCTGTCAGATTGTGTTATGGTATTGGAGTGTTAGGTAGAGTCACAGATATGAGATATATAATTCTTTGTGGAGCTAATTTCTTGGCTCATTGTGGTTTCTGTGTAGATTATTTATTTGCTTACTCTGCGTATTTGTATGTATCTTTTCGCTAACTGAATTCGATTTCAAGAAGCAGCCCAGAGGTATACGTATTTTTAATTTTTCTATTGGCACCTAAATCTCTAGGCAAATCATTTAGTACGAATTATCCGATGCTATTTTCTTCTTTCATAAATATAACACTTAACTGCATGTTTTATTTCTTATATTGTAGTATAAATAGCCTAATTGCCTATACCAGCTTTACATATAAATATGCACTGAAACAAGTATTTTTTTTTCCAATTACATTACAGATATTAATTGAAATTGTGTATGGAGGAAGATTCAGTGTTCATCCCTAGAGATATAATCCTTCATTTTCTGTTAATTGTATGGTATTATTATCTGGTATATCATGTTTCAAACAACATTGTTGGTCTTTTGTATATTTTTGATGAATTTCTCGCACTGTCAGTTCAACCTTTGTATATTTAGTTAGTGCTTCTGTGTTCTTCTGGTAACGGTGGGCTTATATTCTGTAGTAAGAGATAGTACACAAATTAAAGGCGATTCTTACTTGAAATTTGTTGATCAGTAATTATGCTTACTTTCTACAGGCTACCAATTGTCGTGTTTCTAAAAATTATTCCACTGTTGCTTGTGCAGGTACATCTGAATGAATTATGGTATTGTGTAATATCTATCATTTACGTTCCAAGGTTTTCATGTGTGTCCCATAAAAATCCTGAAGAGAATTTAAGGTGAGTTCTTGATGGAAGTGTATTTAGCATTTCTTTCAAGGCAGAAACGATCAGATGCTTGAAATTATTTCATTCTTGCGTCAGTTTACAAATAGTTACATTAAATGGCCGTCAAATACAACGATGGATTCTCAGGCCAGAGCACTTGGCAGTAGCTTACCATTTAAAAGGGAAGGTACAATTGGACAGTGTATATTTGCATATCTTTAGAGCAACTTCAGAGCGCCATTTTTTCGTTTCACCATATAACTGATGTTGAAGGTCAGTGTTCATGGAACTGCTGTTGAAGGTAAAACCGTGGTTTCAGCAAGTGGAAACAGCAACATCAAGTGTGAAACGAAAAAAATGGTGCTCTGAAGTTTCGTCTGAACATATGCAAATCTACACTGTCCAATTTTACCTTCCCTTCTAAATGGTTTTAGCAAGTGGAGTTTCCATTTATATATCGGAGCAATATACTTTGCTAGAATAGGTGTAGGTGTCATAAACTCCAAGAAGTTAATTGTATAATTGCAATGGTTGTAGTGGCTCACATTATTTGGATTGAAAATCTTTCTGCTACAGAGAGTCCAAGTATTGACCGAACAATGAAATTCTTCCAGCTAATATTTATTCCATGATTTACAGGGTACAACTAATTTATCGCTGGGTTTTATGTTGGTGCATCGATTCTATCTTGTTTTGCTGCCTCGCTGATAAGTACCATGCATCATTGAATGGACTTGCAGGTATTTCATGATTTGTTTCTATACACATATGTTACCTTAGAGTACATATAAAGTTAATACAATCGCTTTTAGTCCATGAAAATCTGCATCCATGCTTACACTTCTTATATGCAACGATGTTCAATATTTTCTATAAAGCATGGCCGTGCCTTTTTTTGGATAATTATGCTGATGTAATATGGTCGTTTTGCATCTCAACAAAGTTATCTAGCAATAGCCAACTGCATCTGAACACAGCAGCAATATTGTTCTTTTGTCTCATAGTTTAATTACATGCTCAACTATATTTCACTTCATTATTTTCCATCTACAATGACACTTCAAATAACAGTGGCCTTATACTGTTATGTGTTCTATTTTCGTAGAGTCTTCTGGTCTATTCCAGAAGTTAGAAAGCCCCTCTGCATAGTACGTTGCTGGATTGTGTTTCTAAACTCTTCTATTTTAAGCTCTGATTTCTTGTTTGGGTTAGACATGTAGAAATAGGAAGTAACTACCCAATCCGTGGTGTAATATGTATTTTGTTGCAAAATGCAAAATTGCCTCCTTACATTTGGGGAAAGACTTACTGTACTACATTTTATTTTAACTGGTTCATCTATCCATTAATTAGAAGAGTATCCATGTTGGTTTTGTATTCCACATATTTCTATCAGCTGCATTCAGAGGTGCTGAATTCCATCCAGATCATCTAGGCTGAATTTGTCACGCCAATGCACTGCAAGTCCTAAAAAAAGATATAAACCAAATGTTAGAGCTTTTGTTGTAAATTCAGATGACTTGAGTTCTGCAGCGGGGTGATAGTATGTAGGTCTGGGGATAATGGAGCCCTCGGTTTGACGGATGAGGACGGTGTCAGTCATGCGTTCGCGGCTCTGGCCAAGTTTGCGGTACCGCTATTTTCTGAATGGTACTAACATCATGTCCGGTAAAAAGGGTGGACGTGGTTTCTTTATGTTACCAGGCACTTGCACTACGAGTTTGTTGTGGTGTGATTGCTGAATTTATAAATGTTATTCTGATGGCGAAGCTTCATGGAGGCGGCCACCGGTCTTTCTAATGGCAAAGAAGAGGAAGGGGCAGGTCCTCGCGATGCCATATTAGGGCCCAAGCCCAGGTGCATCGCTCAAGTGATTCTCCAGGTAAGGAACCATCTCACGCTAATCAATTCATGTATTTTTTTTCCTGTTCACATGCCCCTATTCGTTGTAGGGAAGAACAGATGAAACCATACATGAGGACACCAACGCGTAGGAACATGCCCTCATAGCATGCTTCGTTTCTTTCTTAGTCCCAGGTCGCTCCCTCCTCTATTTGTACCTCATTTTTGGCGTGAGATTTAGACGATTATTAAAATTAATTTGCTCCTTAATTTATCTTAGAAGGCCATCCTTTAATTAATACACATGATTTACCTAACTCTTAGTGCTGAATAACAGATTAGGTAATTGTGAGTGTGAATGTATTAGTTAGTTCTCTTTTATTTAATTGTTCACCTATCTTGCGCTTGATTGATAAATATCCTTGCTTATGGTATAGGATTGGGGGCAGTGGCCATGCCTGCGGCCTTCCCGTTGCGGTCCCTAGGACGAGGTCGCCTAAGGCGACTTCCAGTGCGGAGCACGCTGCAAGTGGTGGCGATGATTTTGCAGAGCTTTGGCTCAAGCCATCGCATCTCTTTTTGGTGGTGTCCTTTCTTCAAGAAGTTAGCCGTGCGGAGCATGCTGCAAGTGGTGGCGGAGATTTTGCACATCTTTTGCTCAAGGCATGGCATCTGTGTTTGGTGGTGTCCTTTCTTCAAGCAGCTAGCCCCATGACCACTTCTATTGTTAGAGGTGCATGGACTGTGATGACCTCTGAAAATAAATTCTGTACCTTGCAAGAATTCTAATGTGGATTATTGTACAAAAATTAAAAATTACCATGGTTTACAAGCAGCACTGAAAAAATGCACAAATTTATATTTGTTCTTTCTTTTATATATTGAATACCAGTCTGACCTCTTTTGCAGCTTAATTACCAGTTATCCTTCATTGAAGTTTTTTGAGCCAATGAAAATAGAAAAAAATACTTAAGATTAGTTGGTTATACCTTCATCTGACCAGTTATTGCCCTGATATGTTTCAGCGCAATCACTTTATTCCCAAGTGTATCGTAGATTGCGGGAATGACCTTCGGATATGGTTATGGGCGGGGATGGCCTTTGGACATGGTTATGGCTTTCTAATAATTACAACAGCAATGAGCACATGCATGTAATTGCTTTTTTAATGTCTTTATAATAGTTATAACAACAATAAGCATGAGGTTTCTAGAATATACGTGAGTCTCTCTCACTCCCATCTCCCCTACTCATGCTTTATCAAGTTAGTACATAAAAGCAGTTGGTTAGTATCTTTTCTTTTGTTAGATACTGATTCATGATCTTCCTGCAGAGATGGCTGGAGAAATGGCCCAGGAAATCAGCTTTTGTTAGACTTGCTGGTGAAGGAGATTTGTCCCATCAATTTAAGGTTGTAGCTTTACTCAAGATTTACCGTTCAAATGTATAGTTTTTAACTATGTTTCCCTGGCTAAGAATGTCACATATTGTCTGTATATAGCTGGTGGTTCAATGGCGGGAACCATACATGAAACCTTCATTGCAATATACTTTTCCCTTTGCTATGTAGAATGACTGATTCCCTGCCTATGTGTTAGTGTGGTGTATTGTTCTAGATTCTTATTATCTATACTGATAATGCCACTGATAGTAGCTCTACATGTATCTGGGATATGGAGTAAGCTTCCTAGTGCTTTGTTTCAGGCTATCATCTGCAACAGGTGTTGGAGCACAAACCAAGCGAGATCTGTTCTGTAGCAATTTCCATTCTCAAATAGGTGCTGTGATTCATCTTCCTCTGCAACTGTCCTCGTTTCTGATCCACGAGGATGCGTGTACGCTCGATCCCAGGTGTGTCTCTCCCTCTGTTCACACTTTATGCTTCACGGTGTTTGTTGATAGTGTCCTTAGGTACAACTAGGTCTCCAATCCTTCATGAAAGAGAAAGTTTTTTTACAAAATGGGTAGCAATTTCAAAGATCTCCAGAGGCGAAACAGCAGGCAGATCCTTTAACATGTCTAGGCATAGTCAGGCAGATCCTTTAACATGTCTAGGCATAGGGTATGTTATAAGCTACTATCCCATTGTGTGAAAATTCAGGTATGCTAAGCTGCAGAGTTAGCTGTTGGTTCTCTGCACTTTTTTCTAGAGTTATTGTACAAGCGGGAGAATATACGTGATGAAAAAATATCTCAAACAACAACCACTTTGCTAATGTTATTTCAGTATAAAGAAATTTCATATTTACCAGTAGCTTCTTCCCACCTTATCATGTCTTTTAAATAAACATGAGAAATCAATTCAAACTGATTGAGTTATATCTATAGCCATAGTACCACTTTGCACTCCCCATCACTAAATCCACGAAGTGCATACCTTTGCCAGATTGTACACAATGGCCACTTACTCCCGTTGTGGTGCGTGCACATGTGCATGCCACACCGCTTGGTGTTGGTGTGGCTTTGATAGGTGTATGTGCCGCACCATTTAGGCAATGGTAGCTATTTTCCTGTATTATCCTTAAATTCGTATGGGTGGCGTCAAGCATTATTTTAGTTTTATCTTTGCTTACGTATATGGAGTTTTAGCTAAATTGAGATTTCTATTATAATTACTTTGCAATTTCTGCAGTTTAGTCATTAGTATACTTCCCTCATTAGTTCGGATATAATGTGGAGGGTTTTTTTTTTGCTATGCACTTTTGGTGCTCTGATATCTACAGATTCTGGTTACAATAATAACCCTCATTAGTTCGGATATAATGTGGAGGGTATATTTTTTTCTGTGCACTTGTGGTGCTCTGATATCTACAGATTCAGCTTACAATGACAAGCTGGTCGACCATGCCAGTAAGGTCAAAGCGACAAGTTTAAGGAAACATTGTGGTAATGTCCTTCTTTCATTTCATGTCGTCTATTTTGTTTAATTCATTTATTCATAGAATTTGGGTGTTTAATGATGGGTCTTAAAAATTATTGGACGGAGGATAGGAAAGTATAACAATAGTCACGTGTCCAGGTAAGGATGAGTGAGTTTGGAGTAAGAAAAAAATGATGTTCTGAAAATGAAATGCTGTTGCCAGGAGTATACCCTGATTCTTCTTTTATGTGTGCTGCATTTTTTCATCTATTTTGCTCGTTCCCCACTATTTCATGCTACATTTTCTCTTGTCAGTGTACATGAGCTTAGTTTGCTCTTGCCTGTATGGATGTATGTATTGGCTTGGTTCTGCATACAGTACCTTATTTGCCCTTTACGGTTGTTCTTATGTATGTGAAAGCAGAATATTGACGACATCTCTTCACCTTTCATAGTAAAGGAAAATCCGTTAGTCCGGTAATTTCTTAGTTAACATAATTGCAGATTGTAGATTACCTTTAGTTGGCTGAATTGTCTAATTTGTAGTTATATGCATCCTATGCTCATCCAGTGGCACATATGACTACTTTTGACAAGAGTCCTTGAAGAAAGATGAAGTGGTGGCCACTGGTCAACAATGTCTGCTGCAAGGGTTGTGACCTATGTATAAATTTTATGTGTTTATTATGACTTGCTAGCGTACATGTAAATGCACCCTTACATGACCAGTGGTTATGTCATATAGAGCCACATGTAAACACATCTTTACAAGATTAGTTGGTCACTTTATGCCAATATACACGTGCTTCCATTGTATCTATCTAAAATACAAAAACTCAAGTGAATCATATGATGCTTAAGTGCTTAACCCATACATGACAATGATTTCAGTTTTATCGGTTGATCACTTTTTTTGCTTTCTTTTTTAGACACTTTTTTACTTTCTGCTGCACTTTTAACAGCAGTACAACCTGCTGCACAATAGAAGGTAATGAGTAGACCGCCTCCGCTCATAGCGTACAAGGGCGTTGTGCTAAGGTTAGTCGATGTCTAACTTCATTGTGTGCAGCAGTTGCAGATCTTTGATGTCTCCATCCCCGCCAGCACGGTGCCGCCTCTATCCTCTGCCCCTCTTCTTGGTGCATAGTGGCCGGCTGGTCAGACGCTTTTGATCGCTGGCTTCCGGTTTGAGGTAAAAATGTTTTGGGGTGCGGATCGTAAATGGAAGAATCACCGCGCACATAAAAACTAAGGGCACTATCATCTTTTTGGGTACAAGATTTGCGTGATTTTTATTCACATTTGATCTTTTGCCTCTTTTATTCATTTTCCTAATATAAGATTGATTATATGAGATATTGCTGCATGATTATATGCTAAAAAAATGTTCTTGAGGGGCTGTCTTGTGCATTATATGATTGTACCTCACTGTCCTTGTGTGCTCAATGAAGATGAAGATACCCTTACTTCCTGCAGTGGCTTGGGAAGGGGAGTAAGATCGGTTCTTGCTCAGTAAAAGGCCAAAGAAATGGTGGTACCTATGCTCCCAATGTAGAGAGATCTTTCTATGGCGATGCAGGGAATTTCAATGCACAAGGTCCTCCAATTGGTGATGTCAGTGGTGTTAGCATCTGGCGGTGCAGCTACATATTAGATTTATGTTTTCTATGCGCCGTGGCCTCTGAAGATTGAACTGCAACGAGCTTATGTAGATGTTACAACTTTTGTACCTTCTATTGCTCTCAAAAGTAAACACAGAATGTTAGTTATTGTAAGTATATTTAGCTACTTTCCTGATTGTGTATAAGCATTGTTGTTCTTTCCCAATTTGTGTGTTTAGTTATAATTGGACTATTAATTTTGTTTTCTAAATCCTCTAAAATTTATTTTTATTTAAATTTATATCTGTTTGATTTTCACGGGTTCGTGCGCCAAGGCGCACATCTAAATCTAGTATGTGATGAAGGTCGGACAGTTTCAGATTTCGTACATAACGGAGCGATGGGGTGGCATGCGTTTTTATTCTGCTATCCCTGTGGTGTATTAAGTTTGGATTACAGAGAACACACCCCCACACCCTGTCTTAATGTGTTATGGCGCTTCATCGCGCCCCTAAACGAAATTTTAGCTGCTCAAATATCTTTTTGTCCTGTTTAGTACCAGGCAAAGAGCTGCTACAAGTAACTTTTTTTTTATAAAGAGCTTTATTATTTAAAAGTTCAAACACTACACCCAGTCTACAAGTATCTCTAATATTTGTGGTAAAATCATAGACCAATATCTTTCACGAATAGAGAAGCATAAACATCTTACAGATACAGTATTGCCACCATTGACAGATATCTTGCAAAAAACAACGGCATAGAAACAAAAGAACGGGGATGAAAAATCAGGAAAGTCATCGATTAGCAGAAAAACAGCTCAAGGTACGATACTTCAGCTGAACACTACTGGCGTCTATTCCTTAGTAACATCCCGCGTGGCACTCTGCTATAATGTTTTCTTTGATCTTTTTCTGCGAGAAAACGTGGTTATCCTGAAAAATTATAGATGAAACAAGGAAAATTACAAAACGAATACTAACAAAACATTGGAAAATGAAGAACACAAGCAGATGACAGGGATAAATCAAGCCAAGGATGAGGCGTGCCATGGGTATAAAGTATAAACCAAGACTAACAGCTGAGAAGCTCAGAATACATTAACACACATGCATATGAAATTTGTATGACCTGCTAGTCTGCTAATCAGGAAGATTGCTGACATTTCAGTTCTCACAAAAAAGTTGACTTAAATTCATTTAGAGCCTGCACTCAATTGTATTGGGCAATTTTTTTTTGCTTAATTTGTGTAATGGCAGCTGATAAGACATAGTATATAGCTGCCCCAGTTAATTTGGATCGAAGAAAATATTTTATTTTTCTTTCTATTTCTAGTTAGTAAATCTAGGCAGCCTCCCTCTAAATATTTGTAGACTTGCACGGTCAGGGGCTCATTAATCGGAGGTGCAGGGTAAACTAAACTTGCTTGGTCTTGGCAGGGTAAACAATGGCTACCTGCCGACTCTACCTTCAAACTTGTCATGATAGGGCCTAATCTTTGTTGACACGCATATAAGGTAAACCACACTTGCTTGGTCATGGCAGCCTGTTACATTGGCTGCCCTGTGCAAGATGGAACAGGCAGCTAGTTATTCAGTAATGCATCTGGTGTTTCTATGACAGGTTAATCTCGCTCACCTAATATTGTGACCGAGGAGGGCATGATGTCGCGTTTGTGACCCAGTAGACAGGTGAGTGAGTCCGCTACCTTGCGACGGTGATCAGCTGGAGTCTTCTTGCCAGCATACACCCACGTGACAGTGAGGTCGCCGGCGTGACACAAATCCTCATGTGGTTTATGAGCAGCAAAGCAGGAGACTTGAGACATATGTATACTTGATCTTGCAAATCAGACACTCATACCTCAAACAAAGTGAGTTGCTCAGACGCTGCGCCTTTTCTTGCCACGCCCTGGTGATGCTGCCCATGAGTCACTGATGCAACATAGAGCTACCCCACTTGTTATTTGGGGCATGATTCATGTCATCAACTTTGACAGTCTCTCGTGTGCACAGACCAAAAATGAGGACACGAATCTGAATCTAAACCAGATTCCTACCTCTCCACATAAGCAAGCAAAACCATAATACGAAAAGTAGTATATTTATTTTCATAAAAGCACACATTAGCTATCAGGTCGTAAATGTAGACTCGATTTCAGGCACTTCAACTAAAACGTAGATTAAAATGTAGCAGATGAACAATAAAACCACAAATCTGGCATGCATTATATTAAGGGTGGAAATACAGGAAGATCAGCACACAAATCCAACCAAGCCGGTCAACAACTTTATACAGAGAACAACATAGCAAAGAGCGACAGAAATATTAATACCGGCGAAACAGTCAGTGCAGACAACCACATCGATACAGATGCCGATTAGAAGTTCATGTTTAATTATCCACTTTAGCAAGCGCTGCAGCAGTTTGCTGAACTGCCAGCGGTCTGGCAAATATTCAAATTTTTCCTATCAGCATTACTACCATATGTGATGTTTATTTCAGCTTGCAGGTTTTCTAAAAAGACACATGCATATCGGCAGCAGTAAAGCAGCCTGACACAACAACAAACACTGCCAATAAATTCAGCTATAGGACACGTTCTTACAGGCAAATTCAGGGGCAACTTAATCAGGCCTTTCTCACTTCAATGATGACATGAGGTACTACAACGTAGCAGCATGTCAGAGGGGGAAAAAGATCTCACTACAAAGAAGAGAGGGCAGCAGGCAGTTCCAAAAAAGAAAGAACAAAAACTGAGGAAGAATCGAAGGTACGTACCTGAGCCCCGACGGAAACCAGCCGGCCGCGCCGGCCGCACCAGGCGAACGAACACGCGAAGAAGATCGCGCCAAAGAAACAGCCCGTCCAGAACTAAATCATGGAAAAAAAACGTGATTAACACGGGAGTAGGCAAGATTAGTCCGGCAAAAGAAAAGAAACAACAGATCCTTAGTCAGGGAAAAGAAAAGAAACAGCAGATCCAAGAACAAAGGACGGCCGGAATCGAGACCAGCGAAGAATCGGCCGGAATCCAGACGCAATCTCGCACGCGAAGAGGCAACGAACACAGTCGGTCAAACCCCACCCCACCGACGGAGAAGATAAAGCAGGCCCGAGAAGAACACGCGGGAACCATGCGCAAAACGGGCCAGGCCTCATACACCGACACTGGGCCCCACGGCACCGTCCAAACGCTGAGAAAGCTGGGATTGCAACGGCCTTACCTCTTTTTAAGAATTTGAACTACTGCCGCGTTGCAGGCTTTGCGCATGTTTGAACTACTTGGCTCGGTCAGTACTTGGGCAGCGCAAACCGTTTAGTCTATGTAATGTACTCCCTCCGTCCTTGGGAAGATGTTGGAGGCGTAGTACATTTCAAAGGTTTAAAATGCTTCAAATTATCTCTCGTTGCGTTGCGCTCGATCTTCTTCCCTGCTGTGGCGCCGTAGGCCCTCCGTTGCGACGTCCTCCCTGCAGCGGCGCCCGAGCTCTCGTCCTCGTCCCTACAGCAGCTCTCGTCCTCCTGTGGCGCGCCGCCGCTCCCGAGGTCTCGTCCTCCTGCGACGCACCGCCCCACCTGAGCTCGCCGTCGTCCTTCCTGCGGCGCCTGAGCTCTTGTCCGAATTGCGACGCCCGAGCTTGCCGTTGTCCTCCGCGCGGCCGCACCGCAGTGCACCGCTGCTCCGTGCGCGCATCGCTGCTCTGCTCCCGGCGCCTCACCCTTCCTCCCCGTGCCGCTGCGCCGCCGGTCCTCATCACCCGCTGCGGCATTGCTCCGCTGTCTCCTCCTCGGCAGCGCACCGGTGCAAGGCCGCTGCTCCTCCTCGGCACCACGCAGGTGGAGCTCCTGCTGCTGCGGTGGCTCCCGTGGCTCCGATGAGAACAAATTCAGTTAGCCCTTTGCAACACCTATTTTACCTGAAGAAGATTGTCAGAAGAATTCAGTTAGCCCGTCTGACTATGTTCTTGCATCAAACATGTATCGTATTGAGTGGAAAAAAGCTCGAGTACCGAATTATGACATTTGGTGTACTGCAAACTTAACATTGGGTGTAGCTATGCAAAGTAATTTTGTTCGAATCTTAAACCTACACAACATTAATGGTACTATCAGTTTCTTGTTCCAAGGCTAAAGGGACCACAAAACCTTTGGGCTACCAATCACTAACATTGAACTTGCTCTGAGGTGAGTATAGGCACCTGCCTAAGAAATGCTGCCGCGAGTATAGGCATTCCTCGTTTGTAAAACTCTTTAACTAATACATCTATGTAACAAACAATAAAATTGTTAAAGTTAAAAGGTAGTAAACAACAGTACATCCACTGCAGGAGTGCCCAAAAGTGTGAACAAAACCTAGCAAGAGGAAAACGGGAATTTACAGTTGTGTTTAAGGGATTAGAACGAGAAATTCACATAAGAAGCATATCAAGACCTTAATTTAAAATTTTAAAGAATTTCGTTTTATCAAGCCTAACTAAATATCTAAACTAAGTAATCATAGATGGTCACTTGAGTTCAAAAAAGTACTCTCTCCGATTCATATTAATTGACTCAACTTTGTCTAGATACAATCTAGTTAACAAACGCGTCTAGATACATTCATATGTAAATAAAGTTGAGTCAATTAATTTGAATCGAAGGGAGTGGTAGAAAACAACGCATGAATACTCTAAAAAAGATAGAAATGTGTTCTCAAGGCATTCAAGATCAACATAACATGAGAGGCATCACATGGAAAGTCATGCAAGCATAATAGAAAAGATCAATAAGGAAATATTGCGATCACATTTTAGGCACAAAAGCACCATAAATAAAATATGAATAAAGTCATGTTTATACCAAACCCAAAATAGAGATGGTCTGTTTCCTTAGCAAGACATTACATGATAGAACAAACTACACAATATCAAACCCAAAATAGAGAACAATCTTTTCTTGAGCAAGGCATTACATGATAGGACAAACTATATAAGTAAGCGGGGACGGTAGAACCAGCATACACACGAGGTGTACAAGGGCATTGTTGCAGCAGAACTTAGTTCATATTTACATGCCAACTACAAAAGGGAGGACCGCGATCCTCAGATCCCATGGTAAGTACATAACTGTAAGGAAACAACTACTAACGATCCACGTCACCAAAAGGAAAGGCACTGATCAAAGCATCGTCATCTGATGATCTGACAAAAGATTCAGAACTAATAATAAGCATGGACAATTCAGTTGGAAAACTCACCAGTACCAGAATCACAAAAGATGGTGATTCATGGCAACAATGAATTTAGGCTCTTGTACAACACAACGCAAAAAAAAAAAAAGAGTGCCAGATAGCAACTACCTACTTTAATTTAGGTTATGCAGGCTAATGGACTTGAAAAATAGAACTATGACTTCTTTTTGGCAGATAGCAACTTGCCAACTTTCAAAGTTAAACCAGCTTTAAGCAATTCAACACTGGATGCATCATTCAGCCCTGAAGGAAACCATGTCATATCTGGTCACAAAGATTCCCTAATCACCGTTTTTGATCATTGCTGTGTCTTGTTTTACTACACCAGTAAACCTAATCATCTTGTTGTTTTGTTCTTGCAGGCTCTGGTGATGGTGTGCTGCATAAACAAACACTCAAAATATCAGCAGTTGCATTCAATCTATTCAATGAGTGCTACATGCAGAAGTGATTTGAGTGTTTTTTTTAAGGGTTGTAGTATGCCAGTATATCCATGAAATGATAGAAATAAAAACTATTAATTGGTGCAGCAACAAACGCTTAAAGCCTAGCCCAGGCTTAGTTTTTTTTGGCAGCGTCTGTAATGTAAGATAACATGATATATAAGCTGCTGGTACCACCAATGTGGGATGCATGGTTATTCACCCGCTATGCATGAAAGGCAGAACTCAAATAAAAAAGCACATCAAGTCGATCAGAATGAGGAATATCTGTTGATAAATCTGTACCACAAAATTCGTTATAGAGATGCAGTTTATTGGGTAAGAGTTTTCTCTGTCATTGGAAGCTGAGATTTCCACATATGACCAGTAATGCAAGCCTGATGCTGATGATAAATAGTTTAGCACCACTGACTATTTTAGATAACAACCGAGATAATATCCAGTGAACAATCGAAAGGATCAATATTTGAGAAAGATAAATCCAGGAAGTGATGGTAATATCCATATTTGATCTCACTGCGAATGCAGATCATCAAGCAAGATGCAAACAAAAGTGCAAGTCTAGGCAGTAAAGCGTTGAACTGACATGAAGCAAATCGTATGATAGGGATGCCAAATTTATGTGAAATAGCAACCACTATAGGAAATGAGAAGTTCTAGGAGTCTAATATGAGGTAGTAACCACTATGTATTTTTTCAAAAACTGCATGCATACGGTTTCTATAGTATTAAATATGCTTTGATATAGGAAAGAGTGAAATCTATTGAATGGATGATTATTAATGGCTGGAAATGTTCAGGCTAACAGAAAAAGCGCAAGAAGATTATTATGTTCAGTTCATTCAGTAAGACAGAGCATAACATCATATTTGTCTATCCCAAGTTTGGATGCATATACCCTTAACTTCAACCATAGAAAAATATATAATTGCTTTCACATCTAAATTTGTTTTGTATAGCAGGTTGAAGGGAGATTGAACAAAAGCATGATTTAGATACACAGCAGCCAGTAAAAAAAGAACCTAAACAATATAAACTACGCTGACAATGGGAACATAGGAATGAAAGACATACTACTGAGAAAAATCATGCAAAAGTTTGAGGGGAATTTTCGAAAAGTGCTAATGGCACATGGGCTTCAGTGAACCCGCCAGCTGTGCCTACTCTCAGCCGTTCCTTCTGTCTATCTAGCCATCCATTTGTCCATATCATGTTGGTACAAAGACAGAACCAGGCACATCAGACTTCTCTTCCTCCACTTTCTTCTTCTGAAACTTCAGCTTCTTTCTTGGACGAGCTACAGTGTCAGACATGGACACAGGCTTATGCCCATCCCTTTTGGTGCAGCTCCTTGTACTCCTTCTATATGCAGTATCAACCACTGCTGGCTCAGACTTCCTGGGCCTGCCCCTCTTCTTCTGAGGCATACTCTTGATTGGAGTGGCACTGAATACATGAGTATCTAAGTCCTGCACTGTTGTATCTTGCAAATTGTGTGCAACTGCTGTGTTAACTGTTGTGTCAACAAGTTCCTCACAGTCAGTCAATGTAGCAACATGTCTTCTTCCTGACAGTAATCTCAAGGGTCTTCTAGCAACCTGAGCATGCATAAGTCCTAGAGAAACTGACAGAGACCCCTTGAAAAGCAGCTCTTGTTCAGATACAAAGACAGATTCGAAAGGAGTACAGTTGGGTGACTTAGGAACATGTGTGAAAAAGGAGTGAGGGAGAGCCATATTGATTAGCCTTTCTATGATCATTTGTGGTGGCATCATTGGGCCAATGTGCACCATCCCTACATGCAGAACATGATCCTGACCAATCATCTGCTGAAAAAGAGCAGCACCCTCCATCACTGGCTGATTTACTTCCCCTTCTTCAAGATCTTCATCAGCTCCTTCAGCTACTGATAAATCAACAACAATAGAGTCATCCACTAACTCCTCTTCAGGCTGCTCTTGTGGCTCTTCTTCTTGTTGCATCTGATCATTGTTACCAGGCTGGTCATTCTGAACTTGCTCCCCGTGCAATGGGGCATTGTTCCATCCAAGCTGTGGAAAAGGTGGCAAAACCACCATATTATTCCGTGCCACTAAATTACCAGGTAGTGGATGAGGATTTCCATCTGGTGGCATCTGATCTTCATCAGCAGGAAGAGCATCAGCAAAATCTGCTCCCATCACATAGCAAGGAGCTGTCCAAGTCTCCTTCAGATCACCAATGTTAGCATAATTTCCAAAGACTATGTCTCTAGGCACAGAAGCTGGTGAGTCAAAGGTGATGTAGATCATGGTTCTCTCCTTGAAAACATCATCCTGATGCCAGTGATGAAATTTCCCAAAGGCAGCTACTGCATTAGATATGTCGTAGTCATTGCGATAATCAAAAGGAATTCCTAACACCATAATCCATCCCCTCCTTGCCCCCTGAACTAGCCGATGATTATTTCTATTGTTGTGATGGATGAATCTCACAAGCACATTGTCAGCAATCTCAAAAGGCTGCTGCTGAACCAGAGCCACCACCGAAGCAGGGCTTCGCAACTCAAAAAGCCCTACACCAAAAATACACGGCTGCATGTTCTCCACCGCACGCTGATGATGATTGATGACATGTCCTTTCATGTTCACAACACCGTTAGCACAACACAAATTTATCAAGAATAATGCATGTGCAAGGTCAATGTGTAAGAACTCCGTATGAACATCTTCAAAATGTGGAAACACAAAAACTCCAAATTGTGAGACGACCATGGTGTCCATCTCATGTAGAAACTCATTTTCATTGTTGCACTCAAGGCATCGGAAAGAGAAATTGTTCAACATCCTTGAAGAAACAAGTGGAGAATTTGGCCAAAACGCATGAGGTAGAGTGTTCAAAATAGCAACATGTGTGCACACAAACCATTGAAAAGAGAAATCGGTCCTCATGTTTGTTGCAACACAAAACACATTCTTCCAAAAGTTCACCAAGACAACATTTGCACAATCGTGCGTGCCAACAAACCAAATGAAAGAGAAATTTTTCAACTTGTTTGAGGCAACACCAACGGTAAGAATCACATCCTCATGCTTGCAAAAGAACCACAAGAAAGAGAAATTGTTCGACATGTTCAATGCAAAGCATGGGAAAGGTATTAGAGCCGGGTTCAATCTTGAACTTACTTGTGTTATGCTCTGAAGAGCTCTCTTTGTCAACTCATGCTCAATCGAGGTTGACATTGGCATTCTTGTACCTACACACACAATAGGCAAAGCAAAGAACGTGTGTGCATGGTATATGAACACATCATCCATCATGATGGTCCATTTCTTTTGCACATCACCATTACCGTTAAGCAAAGCATCATAATAGATATGGTGAATATGCGGGGTAAACACATGAACATGTTCATCATGTACATAGGCAAAGTCTCCAAAATTTGAGAGAGCTATGGGGGCAATCTCATTTACAAGCATATTAACATTATGGAAAACCAAGCATTGGAAAGAGCAAGTGTTCAATATTTTGGTTTCATTAATGGGAGAGTATTGCAAGCATCTAGAGCAAAACATGTTCAACATTTTATCATTGTTGTTGACAAACCTAAGGAAATAGCAATTTTTCATCAAGGGTGTCACAACACAAGCATTAGCATCATCATTGCAAGCAATACATGGGAAAGAGCAATTGTTCGACATATTGCAAGCAATAGGAGAGAAAGTGAAACTCTCATAGAATGCATGATCATATTGTCACAAGCTACCAATTTCACATGATCAACAATGTTATCAAGCAAAGCATCACATGGGGAAATGAATGAAGCATATGACATAGCACTTGTATCATCAAGGTCATGCATCACTCATAAGATATCATGTCCACTAGTGGGATCATGGCATCATCAACACCTATGTTGTTACCTTTGTAGTCCGACTCATTTGAAGTAGGTGTTGTGGAAGTAGTAGGATCCATGTGGTCGACATCTTTGACTTCTTGTAAGCATGGTGTTATATCATCATCTTCATGCACCATGTACATCTTCTCCATGATCGGAAACTCGTCATCCAGTAGTCGTAGTCGAGGTAGTGCTCCACCATGTCGTCGTAGTAGTAGTCATAGTCGAGGTAGTGCTCCACCATGTCGTCGATGTTGTAGTCGAGCTCGGAGTGGTGGTCCTCCATGTTGTCCATGCTTGGCGAGCCATGGGCGGTGTAGAGATGCTCGATGTCGGTCATGTCGATGATGCTTGCAGAGCCATAGTCGGTGTCGAGCTCCACATGGTCCTCCATATCCGCGGTGCTTGGGGAGCTATCACCCTCATAGTACTCCATGTCGACCTCCGTAGGCTCATCCTCACTATACATGTTAGTCTCTAGGATTAGTGTATACATGGTGGAAAGAGAACTACCAAAAGGTCAAAACTCGCAACAAAATCGAGAAAATGGTTCAAGTTAGAGAATAACTGATATGTACTCACACACACACTCAAAGCACACGCAAAAGGCTAAGAACTCTATATGGTGGTAGGTGAGGAAGTGGATAGCAAACAAAAAGAACCAAAGAAAATGTCTATTGTCAAATGTGGGTAAGATCCAAAGTCAAATGTCAAAAGCGGTGATCTATGTCAAGAAAACACGGAAACACACACAAGGAAGAAAAATGGGGTTAGCGCGACCAAGGAAGTGAGCAGGTAACAAACATGGTCCTAACAAAGACTATTAGCTCGGTGTCACGCCAACACAAGAGAGACCGTAGCCCGGTTGCATATGAGAGAAGCAACTAGATTTGCACAAGATGTCACTCTTCTCTTTTCTCTCTTAGTGCTTACAAGCTTTGCACTCCTTTGTATCGGTGGACACACACTCTTTTTCTATTTCTTTTTCTTTTTCTCTCTTTTTTTCACTTTTTTTTCTATGCTTAGAAGCTTTATTTTTCTGTATGTCACACTTCCTCTTCTTTTGGGTATCTTTCTCACCGAGCTTGCTTTGGAGCTTTGCTCAACACAACGCACACACACACCCTCTCACGGTCGTGACACTTGTGCAATGCTTCGCAACATCGGAAAGCAACTCTCAATGGGATAGTGATGCGTGTAGTTGACACGTCCGTTGGGAACCCCAAGAGGAAGGTGTGATGCGCACAGTAGCAAGTTTCCCTCAGTAAGAAACCAAGGTTTAATCGAACCAGTAGGAGTCAAGAAGCACGTTGAAGGTTGATGGCGGAGGAGTGTAGTGCGGCGCAACACCGGGGATTCCGGCGCCAACGTGGAACCCGCACAACACAACCAAAGTACTTTGCCCCAACGTAACAGTGAGGTTGTCAATCTCACCGGCTTGCTGTAAACAAAGGATTGGATGTATAGTGTGGATGATGATGTTTGTTTGCGAAGAACAGTAAAGAACAATTGCAGTAGATTGTATTTCAGATGTAAGGAATAGGACCGGGGTCCACAGTTCACTAGTGGTGTCTCTCCCATAAGATAGCGGATGTTGGGTGAACAAATTACGGTTGGGCAATTGACAAATAAAGAAGGCATAAAAATGCACATACATATATCATGATGAGTACTATGAGATTTAATCGGGGCATTACGACAAAGTACATAGACCGCCATCCAAGCATGCATCTATGCCTAAAAAGTCCACCTTCGAGGTTATCATCCGAACCCCTC
This sequence comes from Lolium rigidum, assembly GCF_022539505.1. NCBI lineage: Eukaryota > Viridiplantae > Streptophyta > Magnoliopsida > Poales > Poaceae > Lolium > Lolium rigidum. The sequence goes on along the minus strand of NC_061512.1, from coordinate 86,550,343 downwards.
CGGTATTAAGTTGTAAACAACGAGACAATTGCATTAAGTATGGTGCGTAATGTAATCAACACAAATATCCTTAGACAAAGCATCGATGTTTTATCCCTAGTGGCAACAAGCACATCCACAACCTTAGAACTTTCCGTCACTCGTCCCGGATTTAATGGAGGCATGAACCCACTATCGAGCATAAGTACTCCCTCTTGGAGTCACAAGTATCAACTTGGCCAGAGCCTCTACTAGCAACGGAGAGCATGCAAGAACATAAATAACATATATGATAGATTGATAATCAACTTGACATTGTATTCGATATTCATCGGATCCCAACAAACACAACATGAAGGATTACAAATAGACGATCTTGATCATGATAGGCAGCTCACAAGATCGAACATGATATCACAATGAGGAGAAGACGACCATCTAGCTACTGCTATGGACCCATAGTCCAGGGGTGAACTACTCACACATCGATCCGGAGGCGATCATGGCGATGAAGAGACCTCCGGGAGATGATTCCCCTCTCCGGCGGGGTGCCGGAGGCGATCTCCTGAATCCCCGAGATGGGATTGGCGGCGGCGGCGTCTCGGAAGGTTTTCCGTATCGTGGCTCTCGGTATCGGGGGTTTCGCGACGGAGGCTTTAAGTAGGCGGAAGGGCAGGTCAGGGGGCCACACGAGGGCCCCACACGCCAGGGCCGCGCGGCCAGCACCTGGGCCACGCCGCCCTGTTGTGGCGGCGCCTCGTGGCCCCACTTCGTCTCTCCCTCGGACTTCTGGAAGCTTCGTGGAAAAATAGGCCCCTGGGCGTTGATTTCGTCCAATTCCGAGAATATTTCCTTACTAGGATTTCTGAAACCAAAAACAGCAGAAAACAACAACTGGCTCTTCGGCATCTCGTCAATAGGTTAGTGCCGGAAAATGCATAAATATGACATATAATGTGTATAAAACATGTGAGTATCATCATAAAAGTAGCATGGAACATAAGATATTATAGGTACGTTTGGGACGTATCAAGCATCCCCAAGCTTAGTTCCTACTCGCCCTCGAGTAGGTAAACGATAACAAAGATAATTTCTGAAGTGACATGCTATCATAATCTTGATCAATACTATTGTAAAGCACATGAGATGAATGCAGCGATTCGAAGCAATGATGAAGATAATGAGTAAACAAATGAATCATATAGCAAAGACTTTTCATGAATAGTATTTTCAAGACAAGCGTCAATAAGACTTGCATAACAGTTAACTCATAAAGCAATAAATTCTAAGTAAAGGAGTTGAAGCAACACAAAGGAAGATATAAGTTTCAGCGGTTGCTTTCAACTTCAACATGTATATCTCATGGATAATTGTCAACACAAAGTAATATAACAAGTGCAATAGGTAAACATGTAAGAATCAATGCACACTGTTGATACAAGTGTTTGCTTCTAAGATAGAAAGAATAGGTAAACTGACTCAACAATAAAGTAAAAGATAGGCCCTTCGCAGAGGGAAGCATTGATTACTATATTTGTGCTAGAGCTTTTCATTTTGAAAACAAGAAACAATTTTGTCAACGGTAGTAATAAAGCATATGAGTTATGTATAAGACATCTTATAAGTTGCAAGCCTCATGCATAGTATACTAATAGTGCTCGCACCTTGTCCTAATTAGCTTGGGTTAACACGGATTATCATTGCATAGCATATGTTTCAACCAAGTGTCACAAAGGGGTACCTCTATGCTGCCTGTACAAAGGTCTAAGGAGAAAGCTCGCATTGGATTTCTCGCTTTTGATTATTCTCAACTTAGACATCCATACCGGGACAACATAGACAACAGATAATGGACTCCTCTTTTAATGCTTAAGCATTTAACAACAGATAATATTCTCATAAGAGATTGAGGATTATCTATCCACACTGAAACTTCCACCATGAATCATGGCTTTAGTTAGCGGCCCAATGTTCTTCTCTAACAGTATGCATACTCAAACCATTTGATTGTGAAAACCGCCCTTACTTCAGACAAGACGAACATGCATAGCAACTCACATGATATTCAACAAAGGTAAAAGTTGATGGCGTCCCCAGAAACATGGTTACCGCTCAACAAGCAACTTACTAAGAAATAAGACACATAAGTACATATTCTTCACCACGATAGTTTTTAAGCTATTTTGTCCCATGAGCTATATATTGCAAAGGCAAAGAATAGAATTTTAAAGGTAGCACTCAAGTAATGTTCTTTGGAATGGCGGAGAAATACCATGTGGTAGGTAGGTATGGTGGACACAAATGACATGGATTTGGCTCAAGGATTTGGATGCACGAGAAGAATTCCTCTCAATACAAGGCTAGGCTAGCAAGGTTGTTTGAAGCAAACTCAAGTATGAAATGGTGCAGCAAGACTCACATATAAACATATTGTAAGCATTATAAGACTTTACATCGTCTCCTTGTTGTTCAAACACCTTAACCAGAAAATATCTAGACTTAGAGAGAACAATCATGCAAACCAAATTTTAACATGCTTTATGTAGTTATTCATTAATGGGTACAAGGTACATGATGCAAGAGCTTAAACAAGATCTATATGAGCACAACAATTGCCAAGTATCACATTATTCAAGACATTATACCATTTACCACATGCGGCATTTTCCGTTTCCAACCATATATCAATGAATTAAATAGTTCAAATTTCGCAATGAACATTAAAGATAAAGCTAAGAACATATGTGTTCATACGAAACAACGGAGCGTGTCTCTCTCCCACACAAAGAATACTAGGATCCGATTTATTCAAACAAAAACAAAAACAAAAACAAACAGACGCTCCAAGTAAAGCACATAAGATGTGACGGAATAAAAATATAGTTTCACTAGAGGAACCTGATAATGTTGTCGATGAAGAAGGGGATGCCTTGGGCATCCCCAAGCTTAGACGCTTGGGTCTTCTTAAAATATGCAGGGATGAACCACGGGGGCATCCCCAAGCTTTGACTTTTCACTCTTCTTGATCATATTGTATCATCCTCCTCTCTTGACCCTTGAAAACTTCCTCCACACCAAACTCGAAACAAACTCATTAGAGGGTCAGTGCATAATTCATATATTCAGAGGTTACATAATCATTCTTAATACTTCTGGACATTTCACAAAGCTACTGAAAGTTAATGGAACAAAGAAATCCATCAAACATAGCAAAACAGGCAATGCGAAATAAAAGGCAGAATCTGTCAAAACAGAACAGTCCGTAAAGACGAATTTTAAAGTGGCACCATACTTGCTCAGATGAAAATGCCCAAATTGAATGAAAGTTGCGTACATATCTGAGGATCACGCACGTAAATTTGCAGATTTTTCTGAGTTACCTACAGAGAATTCTGCCCGGATTCGTGACAGCAAGAAATCTGTTTCTGCGCAGTAATCCAAATCTAGTATTGACTTTACTATCAAAGACTTTACTTGGCATAACAATGCAATAAAATAAAGATAAGGAGAGGTTGCTACAGTAGTAACAACTTCCAAGACTCAAATATAAAACAAAGTACTGTAGTAAAATCATGGGTTGTCTCCCATAAGCGCTTTTCTTTAACGCCTTTCAGCTAGGCGCAGAAAGTGTGAATCAAGTATTATCGAGAGAAGAAGCATCAACATTACCTTGGGCTTTATGCATACCCTTCTTATTCTTTTTATTACTCTTTGGTTTAGGGAATACATGTCTACCTCCGGGTGTAGAGGTGAATTTTAGGGTGCCTTCTCCCACATCTATGATTGCTCCCAATAGTTTCAGCAGGGATCTTCCAAGTGTGATTTGTCTTGTTCCTACCCATTCAATAACAAGATAATCAGTGGATACTGTTCTTCCAAGAATGGTTGTATGCACACCCTCGGCTATTCCCTTAGGAATTATAACAGAGTTATCAATAAGAGTTATTCCTTCTCCCCCTTCAACGAGTCCCCAAAGTGTCAAAGATTCATAAATACTCTTAGGCATAAGGCAAAATTCAGACATAATATCACAACGAGCATGAAAAGTTTCACCACCAATAACAACTTTAATAGTAGGGTCCCATTTTGAAGGTTCAGAGTTCACTAAAACTTGATCAAGACGGTTACGAACATAACTATAATTTTCTTTCAAGTAAGATGCACTTGTCTCAAGAGTGTTTAATCTATTATAAATGCTAATAAGAGCTGAATCAAAGCTATTAGCTGAACTATGTGATGCAACCAATTTGTTTATGGCATTAAAAGCTTGATCCCCATTGCAATGAAGGAAATCTCCTCCCACTACAGCATCTAAGGCATATCTATAGCGAATCATAAGCCCAAAATAAAAGTTACTAAGGAGCAAACTTAGAGTCATTTGAGGTTCAGCTTTACGATAAGAATCAAAAATTCTAGACCAAGCATCTTTAAAAATCTCCTCATCCCCTTGTTTGAAAGTAAAAACTAATTCCTCAGGTGAGGAAGTAACAGGTACGGAGCTAGACATCGTAACAAAACAAAGTAAATGCAAGTAACTAATTTTTTGTGTTTTTTTAATATAGAGAACAAGACAATAAATAAAGTAAAGCTAGCAACTAATTTTTTGTGTGTTTTGTTTAAGTGCAGCAAACAAAGTATTAAATAAAGTAAAGCAAGACAAAAACAAAGTAAAGAGATTGGAAGTGGAGACTCCCCTTGCAGCGTGTCTTGATCTCCCCGGCAACGGCGCCAGAAATTTGCTTGATGCGTGTAGTTGACACGTCCGTTGGGAACCCCAAGAGGAAGGTGTGATGCGCACAGTAGCAAGTTTCCCTCAGTAAGAAATCAAGGTTTAATCGAACCAGTAGGAGTCAAAAAGCACGTTGAAGGTTGATGGCGGAGGAGTGTAGTGCGGCGCAACACCAGGGATTCCGGCGCCAACGTGGAACCTGCACAACACAACCAAAGTACTTTGCCCCAACGTAACAGTGAGGTTGTCAATCTCACCGTCTTGCTGTAAACAAAGGATTAGATGTATAGTGTGGATGATGATGTTTGTTTGCGAAGAACAGTAAAGAACAATTGCAGTAGATTGTATTTCAGATGTAAGGAATAGGACCGGGGTCCACAGTTCACTAGTGGTGTCTCTCCCATAAGATAGCAGATGTTGGGTGAACAAATTACAGTTGGGCAATTGACAAATAAAGAAGGCATAACAATGCACATACATATATCATGATGAGTACTATGAGATTTAATCGGGGCATTACGACAAAGTACATAGAACGCCATCCAACATGCATCTATGCCTAAAAAGTCCACCTTCGAGTTATCATCCGAACCCCTCCAGGTATTAAGTTGTAAACAACAGACAATTGCATTAAGTATGGTGTGTAATGTAATCAACACAAATATCCTTAGACAAAGCATCGATGTTTTATCCCAAGTGGCAACAAGACATCCACAACCTTAGAACTTTCTGTCACTGTCCCAGATTTAATGGAGGCATGAACCCACTATCGAGCATAACTACTCCCTCTTGGAGTCACAAGTATCAACTTGGCCAGAGCCTCTACTAGAAACGGAGAGCATGCAAGAACATAAATAACATATATGATAGATTGATAATCAACTTGACATAGTATTCAATATTCATCGGATCCCAACAAACACAACATGAAGGATTACAAATAGACGATCTTGATCATGATAGGCAGCTCACAAGATCAAACATGATAGCACAATGAGGAGAAGACGACCATCTAGCTACTGCTATGGACCCATAGTCCAGGGGTGAACTACTCACACATCGATCCGGAGGTGATCATGGCGATGAAGAGACCTCCGGGAGATGATTCCCCTCTCCGGCAGGGTGCCTGAGGCGATCTCGTGAATCCCCCGAGATGGGATTGGCGGCGGTGACGTCTCTGGAAGGTTTTCCGTATCGTGGCTCTCGGTACTGGGGGTTTCGCGACGGAGGCTTTAAGTAGGCGGAAGGGCAGGTCAGGGGGGCACACGAGGGCCCCACACGCCAGGGCCGCGCGGCCAGCACCTGGGCCGCGCCGCCCTGTTGTGGCGGCGCCTCGTGGCCCCACTTCGTCTCTCCCTCGGACTTCTGGAAGCTTCGTGGAAAAATAGGCCCCTGGGCGTTGATTTCGTCCAATTCCGAGAATATTTCCTTACTAGGATTTCTGAAACCAAAAACAGCGAGAAAACAGAATCGGCTCTTCGGCATCTCGTCAATAGGTTAGTGCCGGAAAATGCATAAATATGACATATAATGTGTATAAAACATGTGAGTATCATCATAAAAGTAGCATGGAACATAAGAAATTATAGATACGTTTGGGACGTATCAGATAGGTACACAAAGGAAGAAAGGGGCTACAAGAGTGGGGCAAGGTATACCTATTGATGTTAGGCGGTGTCAAGCACATGAACTTGCGATGATCGAAATGGTGTCGATGATGGTGTCGAAGTTGCGCCAGAAACCGGGGTGCCAAAGGTGTCGTCGCGGTGTTGATGTAGTCACGGAAGCGGAATAGACAACCAATGCACTCCACGATGAAATCCGAACACAAAAGTCAATGCCCGAAAAGTTGGGTCAAAACGAGCGGTCGAAGTAGTCAAAATTTTGGAGTCAAATGGGCTCGGGAAAATTGTCAAAATTGGAGTCAAGATGGATGGTCAAAGTGGTCAAAATTTGAGGTCAAACGGGCTCCGGAAAGTTGTCAAAAATTGGGTCAAAGTTGGGTGTCAAAAGTTGCTGAAATTGGGGTCAAAAATTGCTCCGGACGGAAGTTTCGGCCTACTTCCGGTCAAGTTCTGGAAATACACGAATTGGAGCCATGGGTTACTGCAAGAAAAATTGTTGTTTTCGGAAGTTGGGCGGATGTTGGGCGGAAGTACCGCTCGGGCGGAAGTACCGATGTGTTTGGCCGGAACTTCCGGTTTGGGGAAATTCGTCGTGGAATCGAGAGGAAACTTGTGGGGTGTGGCGGTGCGATTGGCCTGTGGACTGGCGGAGCGGAGCCAAGCGCCTGAGGGCGAGCGGAGCTGCAGCGCTGGATGCGGGCCAGGCGGCCGTTGCGTGGCTTGCGCGGCCTGCGGTGGTGGTTGGCGATCTGCGCGGGCCTGGGGCGAGCGGCGGACGGGGCGCGGGGCGTGCGGGCGTGCAGCAGGGACGGGAGCGGACCCGCGCGAGGTGGGCCTGGCGGCGGCTGGGCCAAGCGGGCTTCAGCGGCTTGGGCGGTGGGGGGCGCTGTGGGTGGAGGCGAGCGCTGCTGGAGATCGAGGCGTGGGTGAGCAGCGGTGCTGGCCGTGGGTGCGTGGGGCGGCTCGAAGGCTGGAGCAAAGCAGGCGGGTGAGGCGCGAGCGGAGCAGGTGGTTTGCGGGGGGCGTGCGAGCAGCTGCTGGGCGAGCGGCAGGAGCGGGCGCACGCGTGTGCTGCGGGTCTTGGGCGGAAACGGGCGGCGCGGTGGTGGTTGGTGCTGTAGCGCGGAGGAGGAAGATGGTGGCCGCGTTGACCAGAAAAAAATGGAATCGGGGGAGCGGAAGTTCCGGCCGTGCTGACCGGTAGTACCGGAAATACCAGAATTTTCAGATTTGTGATCTGCGTCAAGAACAACACGAACTCGGGGTGGAAAAATGGGGGGAAATCGATGGATTTCGTGGGGAAACGGTGGAATTGGCGGCTAAAAATTGGAGGGATGATAGATCAACACCAATAACATAAGATCTGTGGATCAAAACCAAAAGAAACGCAACAAATCATGAGATCCAAATTCGAGCTATTTTTTTAGGCAAAATTTTTGGGAATTTTTTTGAGCAAAATTGGTGGAATTGGAGGGTCAAATCCGTGGCAACCTTTGCTCTGATACCATATGATACGGGCTGAGCCCGTGTGGGTTGCCCGATCTCACGAATTAACCCGGGGAAGTGTGATTGCGAAGGGGATTCGCGGGGAGGTGGATGAACGCGAAGAACACGATACAAACACACGCACACAAATCGGTTATCCTCGTTGGCCCGAACCACCAACTCGATAGAAGTTGCAGGAAAAGACCTTTCGGTAGAAGTCCCGCAAAAAGATCGACGAATCGAATCCTAGAGATCTAGAAGGGTGAAAAGACCAAGGTTGATAGAAGTGCAAGCAAAAGACCCAAAGGCGAAGTGCAAGTAAAAGACCAACAATTGATAGAAGTCACCAAAGAGATCACAAGGATTCAACAAGGAGAGATACAATAGATGGGTAATCTAAGGTGGGGGTTTCCCAAATCCACAAAGGGATAATAGAGGCATAAGCCAATTCATTTAAACATCATCTCTCCCTCTGAAGGTGGGGATAGGTGCCTATTTATAGGTAGGGGGGCGAAGGGGTAAGTTACAAGCTGAAAACAGGCAGTTTCGTGATGTAAAGCGTACAGGCGGAAGTTTCGGTCTCTGGGGGCGGAAGTTCTGGTCCTAAGGGGTGGAAGTTCCGGCTGGATTCCTTCAGCGTGAGCATCTAGGCGGAAGTTCCGGTCCTAAGGGGCGGAAGTTCCGGCTGGATTCCTTCAGCGTGAGCATCTTCATTCTTGGATGGCATCTGGCTGGAAGTACCGGTCGGGTGGGGCGGTAGTTCCAGCCTGGAGCGTCCAGCTCCTCTTCCTCCTTCTCTTCCATGCTTCCGTGACATCGGCCTTGCGTCCTCGAGTCTCCATGGCATCCTCTCTTCCCTCCGTACTTGTCGTCGAGTTCCTATCATCAATATATGACGGAGTATGAAGTAGTATATCGTTCCAAATAGGCGATTGTAGCCACGCATAAAGGAGAAGATTCACCTTTGTGTGCCGTCTTGGTGAAGAAGCACATGATGCAGTGAAGAACGAAAGTCGCCCCATATCAAATAATCCACCTTCTGGTTATCATCCGAATCCCTTCCAGAATTAAGTTGCAAGCAATATATTATCGCATTAAGCAATGTGTGTAAAGTAAACAGTAGAATTGTCCTTAGACAAAACATTGTTGTTTCCTCCCTAGTAGCAACAGCACATCTACAATCTTAGAAGTTATTGTCACTCTTCCAGATTACTAGAGGCATGAACCCACTATCGAGCATAAATACCCCCTCTTGGAGTTACAAGCATATACTTGGCCACATCATCTACTAGCAACAGAGAGCATGCAAGATCACAAATAACATATGACAAGTATATAATCGATCTCAACAGAGTATTCAATATTCATCGAATCCCACCAAACACAACATGTAGCATTACATAAAGATGATCTTGATCATGATAGGCAGCTCACAAGATCTAAACATGAAGCATAAAGTGGAGAAGACAACCATCTAGCTACTGCTATGGACCCGTAGTCCAGAGATGAACTGCTCACGCATCACTTCGGAGACGGGCGTGGCGATGTAGATGCCTCCGGTGATGATCTCCCTCTCCGGCAGGGTGCCGGGAAGAGCTTTAGAACCCTCCCGATCTAGGGTCGGCGATGGTGGCGGCGACGAAACTTTTCGTGGATGGAGGCTCGGGTGGTTAGGTTTTTCTCGAGATCGTGAATAAATAGGCGGAAGGGTGAGGTCGGTGGGTGCCTGGGGGCTCACACCACCCCATGGCGCGGCCATGGCCTGGGCCGCGCCATGGCCTTGTGTGGCCGCCTCGTGGCACCACCTCGTCTCTCCTCCAGACTCCGTCTTCGTTACAGTAAAATAGGAACTTCAGCTCTTGTTTCGTCCAATTCCGAGAATATTTCCTGTACAACTTTTCTGAAACAAAACAACAGAAAACAGGGAACTGACACTTGATACGTCTCCAACGTATCTATAATTTCTGATGTTCCATGCTAGTTTTATGACAATACCTACATGTTTTGCTCACACTTTATAATGTTTTTATGCATTTTCCGGGACTAACCTATTAACAAGATGCCGAAGTGCCAGTTCCTGTTTTCTGCTGTTTTTGGTTCCAGAAAAGCTGTTCGGGCAATATTCTCGGAATTTGACGAAACAAAAGCCAAACCTCCTATTTTACCGAGACGGACCCATAACACCAAAGGAGATACGGAGAGGGGCCAAGGGGGCCCCCACACCACCTGGCGGCGCGGCCAAGAGGGGGGGCACGCCCAGCTATGGGGTGGGCCCCCTGGGCACCCCCTCGCGCCGCCCTTTCGCCTATATATTCCCTCGCGATGGAAAACCCTACAACAACAGATCATATTCCAGAAAGACTCCAGGAGCGCCGCCGCCATCGTGAAACATAGTTTCGGGGTTCAGAAGTTCCTATTTCAGCACCCTGCCGGGACGGGGATTGACCCCCGGAAGCCTTCTCCATCGACGCCACCGCCTCCACCATGCTCCGTGAGTAGTTCCCCCATGGACTACGGGTTCTAGCAGTAGCTAGTTGGTACTCTCTCTCCCATGTACTTCAATACAATGATCTCATGAGCTGCCTTACATGATTGAGATCCATCTGATGTAATCGGTGTTGTGTTTGTTGGGATCCGATGAATTGTTACATTATGATCAGTCTATCTGTATAAGTTTGTGAAGTTATTGTTGCTGCAATCTTGTTGTGTTTAATGCTTGTCACTAGTGCACGAGTGGCATGATCTTAGATTTAAGCTCTATAATTATTGCTTAGATTGTATCTACAAGTTGTTTGCACATGTCTATGTCCGGAACCCGAGGCCCCGGAGTGACAAGCAACTGGGATAACTGGAGGGGAAGGCTTAGATATGAGGATCACATGTTTTCACCAAGTGTTAATGCTTTGCTCCGGTACTCTATTAAAATGAGTACCTTAATTACCAGTAGTTTCCCTAGAGGCCCGGCTGCCACTGGCTGGTAGGACAAAAGATGTTATGCAAGTTTCTCATTGCGAGCACGTATGACTATATATGGTAAACATGCTTACATAATTAATAGACTGGATGTTCCGTCTTAATGCTATTTCAATCCTATCAATTGCCCAACTGTAATTTGTTCACCCAACACTTGTTATTGGAGAGTTACCACTAGTGTAGATAGCTGGGAACCCCGGTCCATCTGTCATCATCAAATACTCACTCGATCCTATATGTCATTGGAAGTAGTATCAACTATTTTATGGTGCCATCGCCTCTGTGTTACTTATTATCGCTGATGTGTTACTGTTACTATTGCTCTCATATTACTGCTGCTTTCACATCACCCCTGTTACTAGTGCTTTTCCAGGTGCAGCTGAATTGACAACTCAGTTGTTAAGGCTTATAAGTATTCTTTGTCTCCCCTTGTGTCGAATCAATAAATTTGGGTTTTACTTCACTCGAAGACTGTTGCGATCCCCTATACTTGTGGGTTATCAAGACTATTTTCTGGCGCCGTTGCCGGGGAGCATAGCTCTTCTCATAAGTTCACCTGGGGAGTACACTCTACCTCTCTCTTTGTTTTTATTTTATTTTGTTTTGCTTAGTTTACTTTTGTCTAGTTTATTTGTGCTTAGTTTATTTCTGTCTAGTATTATTTTGCTTAGTTTACTTTTGTCTAGTTTGTTTTTGTCTTGTTTTATTTTTCTTATATACCCGAAAATACATAAAAATTTGAAAAATTGGAAAATTAAAAACTGTTGTTATGGGAGAACCCATAACCTGTATGGAGCTTATAGAATTATATATGAATTATAGAGAATCAAGAAAGGGTAAAGTCATGAGTGTCGTTATAGAAAAATTGAATACAATTGCTAAAATCTTGCTTAAACGCCATGATATAAACTGTTGCTCTAAACAGGATACTAAACATCTTAAATTCCAATGTGGCTTTAGTGAAGAAGTTTTAATTGTGAACTATCATTTGAATATTAAAAATTATGTCTAAAAATTATGAAACCTGTGTTGCTTGTAATGATCTTAAAGATTATGTCTCTTCAATCCTTGATTATTGCATAGAACATTACATCAATAATCCTTATATCATTGATTATAAAGAGAGACTTATTCATGCACAAGAATGCACTAACAATTTGCAGGAACCTGTGGAAGAAGAAATTGCTGAACCTGGAAGCTCATTGGATGAAAAAGAGGAGGAGAGTGATGAACAAAAGGAGGAAGAATGGATTAGCTACCCATGCCAACCTTCTAATGAGAGTAACTCTTTATCTCTTACACTATTTGATTGTCCTCCATGCTTACCAAAGGAGGATGAATGTTATATTCCTGTGGATTCTCTTGAAATATTCCCTATGAGTAAAACTTGTGAGAATAATTATGCTACTGTTATCTATGATAATCCATGCTATTTTGATAAATCTTATGCTAATGCTTTGTTTGTGCCTGATATCGAAATGCATGGTACTAAAAAGTTTTGCTTAGCAAATGTTTATGATAAAGCTCTAGATGATGGTCCTATGTTACTTGATAATATTAATTATACCACTAATGAAAATGGGATTGGAAAAGTCTTGACTTCATCTAGTAGTCCCATATCTTTTGAGATTGATCAATCATCTTGTTATATTATTGATAAAAGTGGGTTTGAAAGTTTTAATCCCATTATTTTTGAGCTTGATAAAAATTATGTGATTGTAGATTATGAAAAGCATGCTGTATGTGATAGTTATATTGTTGAGTTTGTTCATGATGCTACTGGAAATTATTATGAGATATGAAAATATGGTTGTAGAAATTTTTATGGTACTAAAACACCTCTCTACATGCTGAAAATTTTGAAGTTACTCGTGTTTTATCTTCTTATGCTTGGGGAATGGTGTTTTGGCACATGGGAGCATATGCTCCCTTTATTTTGAAATGCATGTTACATACATTTTGAAATTTTAAAAAATTGAAACGAAAAATTTGCACGTACATCTTCACGTGCTACGCACTCACAAAGTCGTTTCATAAAAATCCGACTTATCATGTGACGTGTGTAAAAAAGGCAAAATTCAATGCTGAAAATAAGGCTTTTCAGGAGATAAATTTTCTCTTTTTTACACAGACCACAAAACATATTGGTTCCTCGCGATACTTGACGAACGTACATATATTGTTGAGATGTACATGTAGAATTTTTTGTCAAAATTTTCCGACATTTTGAAATATAATTTTTTGATACAGGGAGCATATGCACCCGGGAGCCGTATTGAATTTCCGTTATGCTTGTCACTTTGTTCTTCATGAATTTTTTTGTGTACAAGATTCCTATGCATAGGAAGTGGGTTAGACTTAAATGTGTTTTGAATTTGCTTCTTGATGCTCCTTTTGCTTCATTTTCTATTTTTCATGTGAGCATCATTAAAATCTTCTGCGCCTAGCTGAAAGGCGTTAAAGAAAAGCGCTTATGGGAGACAACCCATTATTTTATTTCTGCAATTTTGTTTTATATTTGAGTCAAGGTGCTTGTTATTACTGTATCAATACCTTTGTATCTATATTTTCTTGCATTGTTGTGCCAAGTAAAGTCTCTAATGGAAAGTTGATGCTAGATTTGGATTTCTGCGCAGAAACAGATTTTTAGCTGTCACGAATTTGAGTTGATCTCTCTGTAGGAAACTCGTAAAATTCTGAAAAAATTCATGCGTTATCCCCAGATATGTACGCAACTTTCGTTAGTTTTGAGTTTTCTGATTTGAGCAACGGAAGTACCTCTAACAAATTCGTGTTTACTGGCTGTTCTGTTTTGACAGATTCTGTCTCTGTTTTTTTTCATTGTCTCTTGTGGACTTTAAGTAAGACTTTCTAGACGTGAAGAGCTGTAGCTAATGTTTTATTAAGTTCTTGCAATATGTCACTACATAACTAAAGTGGATTAAAGTTTTTTGAGTACTAACCCCTCTAATGAAGTTTATGAGAAGTTTGGTGTGGCAGAAGTTTTCAAGGGTCAAGAGAGAAGGGTGATATAATGTGATCAAGAAGAGTGAAGAGCCTAAGCTTGGGGATGCCCCCGTGGGTCACCCAAGCATATTTCAAGAAGACTCAAGCGTCTAAGCTTGGGGATGCCCAAGGCATCCCCTTCTTCATCAACAACTCATCAGGTCATCTCTAGTGAAACTATATTTTTATTCTTCCACATCATATGTGCTTTACTTGGAGCATCTGTGTGCTTTTATTTTTGTTTGTGTTTGAATAAATTTGGATCCTAGAAATCCTTGTGTGGGAGAGTGACACGCTCCGCTTTTTCATATGAACACTTGTGTTCTTCGTTTTATTTTTCATGTTCATAGCGAAGCTGAGAGCCGCATCACTTATTGATATTTGGTTGGAAACAGAAAATGCTTCATATTATCTTGAATAATTTGATACTTGGCAATTGTTTTGAGCTCTCAAGTAGATCATGTTTAAGCTCTTGCATCATGTAGTTTAAACCTATTAGTGGAGAACTACCGTAGAGCTTGTTGAAATTTGGTTTGCGTGATTGGTCTCTCTAAGGTCTAGATATTTTCTGATAAAAGTGTTTGAGCAACAAGGAAGACAGTGTAGAGTCTTATAATGCTTGCAATATGTTCTTATGTAAGTTTTGTCGTACCGGTTCATACTTGTGTTTGCTTCAAACAACCTTGCTAGCCAAAGCCTTGTACTGAGAGGGAATGCTTCTCGTGCATCCAAAACCTTGAGCCAAAACCTATGCCATTTGTGTCCACCATATCTACCTACTATGTGGTATTTCCTGCCATTCCAAGTAAATACTTCACGTGCTACCTTTAAACAATTCAAAAGCTATTATCTCTTATTTGTGTCAATGTTTTATAGCTCATGAGGAAGTATGTGGTGTTTACCTTTCAACCTTGTCATTTACTTCTGACAGACTTTCACCAATGAACTAGTGGCATATACATCCGCTTATCCAATAATTTTGCAAAAAGAGCTGGCAACGGGGTGCCCAGCCCCAATTAATTAACTTTCATTAATAATTATCTTCACATGTTTTGCCCTGATCTATCAGTAAGCAACTTAATTTTGAAAATAGACACTCCTCCATGGTATGTGAATGTTGGAAGGCACCCGAGGATTCGGTTAGCCATGGCTTGTGTAAGCAAAAGGTTGGGAGGAGTGTCATCAATAATGAAACTAAAATAGATGTGTAAACAAAAGAGAAGAGGGATGATCTACCTTGCTGGTAGAGATAACGTCCTTCATGGGAGCCGCTCTTGAAAGTCTGGTTGATAAGGTAGTTAGAGTACCCGCTACCATTCGTTGACAACAACAAACACCTCTCAAAACTTTACTTTTATGCTCTCTATATGATTTCAAAACTTGAAAAGCTCTCACTACAAGAAAAGTTCTGATAGACAACGTCTCAAAATCGTCCGCTTAGGGGTATTTTTCGTCGCCTATGGGCCTAACCCGACGATATGGGTTCTGTTGTCGAAACTGCGTCAGGCAAAGTCCTACGACGATTTTTTCGTTCCGTCGCGCTTGGGCGCCCTTCCGCCACGGAAAATCGGACCGTTGCAGAAGTGTTTCCGGGAGCCCGTTGACTGCTGACGTCATGCAAGCTGACACGTGGCAGACGCCGTTAACTGGCAGTTAACGGCGTTAACCGGCTGAAACCCCGTGGTAGATGGTAGGCCCACACGAGGCCTGCCACGTCTTAAGCGGGCCGGCCCATTAAGTTTGCGGGCCGGGCCAGCTGACTTAGTTTGACCAGTCAACTATATAGCTGGGCTGGTCCATTAGTTACGTGGGCCGAGCCTAACCTCTACGGTTGACTGGTCAAAACTTTAATGGGCCGGCCCACTAAGCATGTGCGCCGGGCCGAATGCACTCGTTTGACCGGTCAACAGGCAAAAGGGTCGGCCCACAAGACATGTGGGACCCACTTTCCTGTTATCGGGCCGGCCCATTTAACAAGTGGGGTCCACCTTAAAGCAACTGGGCCGGCCCAAGAAGTTATTGGGTCGGCCCAATTAGCCTGTGGGTCCCCCTTTCCTACTATCGGGCCGGCCCATTTAGTACGTGGGGTCCATAATAGATCAAATGGACCGGCCCAACAAGAAAGTGGGCCTGGCCAAAAACACATGTGGGTCCCACTTTCCTGTAAAAGGGCCGGCCCATTTAGTATGTGGGGTCCACCATATAGCAAGTGGGCCGGCCCACCAAGATAGTGGGCCGGGCCTAAAACACAGGTGGGTCCCACTTTCCTGTTAAAGGGCCGGCCCATTTAGTATGTGGGGTCCACCATATAGCAAGTGGGCTGGCCCAACAAGATAGTGGGCCGGCCCAATAAGCAGGTGGGGCCCACTATCGTGTTAACGGGTCGGCCCAGTAAGTAAGTGGGCCGACCCAAAATGAAAGTGGGTCCCACACTACTGTAAGTGGGCCGGCCCAATCTGTTGTAGGGCCCTGGTTGTTTGACTAGTCAACTTGCATTAAATTTCATGAGCCTAAAATCTGATATCAATGATACACACAATTACATACACAAATAAAATAACTAGGAAAATTACAAGGCAATTAATGTGCCCAAATAAAAAAATTACATAGAATCATTGAGGACTTCTATTAGCATCATCAATAACACGTTGACATTTGGCAATCGACTTGATTGAATCTTGTGTACTCTTGGTCAACATATCGGCTACGGATCTTAAAGCGAGCAATACCATGTCTTTTATAAAGTATAGCCTTGAGATATTTACTCGTTTGATGAAAGGAATGGTCTAGGTTGACGGCTATGAGAGGATGCATCAGAAGAAAGATCAGAACTTTTTGTGGGCCTCTCTTCTGATGAAGATTGCTTCATCACAACTGCATTCTGATAATAATGCAACAAGAGTTAAACGATGAACTATGCAAACGTGTATTAAGCATTGTCGATATGAGATAGTCACAAGTACTAAGCACAGACTTACATTATATCGTTGCATAGGCTCACCCCGGAACCTTTTTTGCGCTCTATCTTCTACTAAGGACTTCTTCATTACAAGCTGCATTCTAGTAATATTGCAAACATAGTTACAACAGTGAACTATTCAAACATTTATTATGCAATGCAGATATAAGATAATAACAAGTTCAATAAATAAGACAATGTATGGAACTTGTACTAAGCACAGACTTACATCATAATGTTGCACATGGTCGCTTTGGCGACTATCTTCTAATGATGACTGCTTCATTAAAACTGCATTCTGGTAATATTGCAAACATAGTTACAACAATTAACTATTCAAACATGTATTACGCAATGTAGAGATCAGATAACAACATGTAGCAGAAATAAGCACAAGATAAGATAAGATGCATGTACTAAGCACATACTGGCTCGCTGCAGGTCCTTCTCTTGCGTGCACTAGTCGTGGTCGACATGCCAGTCATTTTAGGTTCAGCCATCAAGTGAAATGTTAATCCTCCTCACTCCATTGTCCTTAATCTGTGTTTAGATATCACATTTAAGACCAAGTCAGCTGGTTTCAAATAACAAAAAACTTGAGCTGCCAAATGAATAAGCCAATATTTACCAGATATCAGATTAAAACCAACTACTCCATCCGTCCATAAATAGATGCCAAAGATTTATTCAAATTCGGATGTATCTATACACTAAATCGTGACTAGATACATTCAAATTTAGACAAACTTTTGGCATCTACTTATGGACAGAGGTAGTAGATGTTGCTTTGCATGAGATACGAATTTCAGACATTCAGATTTAGAGTAGGGTAATGCCAAGGTTTTCCACATAAAGTAAACTGGCATTAAGAATGACCAAATGTCAGGTTCAAATCACCTTCGCAGTTGCTCCAAGACAAGCATATCAAATAGGCGTAAACATAGTAAAGCATGAATGGCATTGCTATGGCAGGGTTCCAAGTGTTAATCTCTTGCATAAGGAACAATGCATATAGGTTATAGATAATAACGAAGTAAACGCCAAAATTACCAACCAAGAACTCAGATTCCAACCTTCCCTAGCGTCCCCGCTGTTAATGTTGGATATTCTAATAAGTGGTTCGCATGATCAATCCCTAGGAAAAATAACATTGACAAGTTAGTCTACGATAATACAAAGACCAGACATGCACGCAGCAATAACTATACAAGTTGTGCGACAGGAGCATTCATGGAAAAAATAGCTATAAGCTAAAGACGAGGTATAAGAGCAAGCAGATTGGAAATGCACATAGCATGATTATAAAAGCAGTGTGAGAATAGCAGGCACGAGAAAACAGCTAGCGGCTAGTGGTGAGCTAATGACGTGGTATAAGAACAACCAGATTGGAAATGCCCATAGCATGACTATAAAAGGAATAGCATGCAGTACAAAAACAGTTGGCAGCAAATGAATGGGTATAAGGCTATAAATATGTGGATGCACACAGGTGTCAGTAGAATGAACAGGATGGTAGCGACCGGATAATGCTTTTGTAATGTACAATATTTAAACGAACTTCGTGCGAAGTAACACATCAAGAAAGTTAATGGCATATGAGATCTGCAAATAACTACACAAAACATGGCTAAAGAAACACCGCGATCTAACGGGCCAGCGTACTAACCAAGCTGCGGCGGGGTGGACGGGGCGGCAACTTGCATTCCAGCGGCGGCGAACGCGGGAGACGATGAGTCGACCCTGTTTCAGTAGAAGCGGGCGTTAGTGAAGCAGATATGGTTGGCTGGCAAGGGATTCGGTGAAGTTGATACAGCCGATGCGCCGAGGTAGTCGGTGGAATAGATCGGCTTCTGTGGAGGGGGGGCCGCGGTGAAGTAGACCCGGCTCCGTTGGAGAGGATCCGGTGCTTCGACAGGAAAGGCGTTGATTGCTACGCTGTGGATGAGGTCGGCGGTGAAGCAGATCCGTCGGTGGCGAGTTCGGCGGTGAAGTAGATCCGTCGGTGGCGAGGTCGGCGGTGAAGCAGATCCGTCGGTGGCGAGGTCGGCGGTGAAGCAGATCCGTCGGTGGCGAGGTCGGCGGTGAAGCAGATCCGTCGGTGGCGAGGTCGGCGGTGAAGCAGATCCGTCGGTGGTGAGGGCGGCGGGGGAGCGGATCAGGTGGGTGGACAGCCAACACGATAAGGCTACGCTGTGGAGGAGTATGCCGGCGGCGAAGTAGTTCTAGTACTGTGGAGAGTCAGAGCTTTGGCGTGTGAGAGTATTTTTGAGCTAATGGGGCGAATGGTTGGTGGGTGGGTGTTGGCCTGTGGGGAGGGTTCGGGATCTAGGCAAGATATTTCATTGTTACCGAATGAGCCCTCCATGGTCGGTGGGTTGTAGCTTCCGGACCAGGGTTAAAAGGGTAAAACTGGTCACGGGATTTTCGAATGGATGCGGCGGGATGATTTGGCGCGTGGCCGAAATTTTCAGTTTCAAGCTACGAGCAGAACGACAAAAATAATGTTCTTCCCTAGGGAGCTCTCATTTCTTCCTCTTCTCTTTCTCTCTCGAGTCTCTCCCACTCCCCCGGCTCCTCTCCCCCTTCTCTCTGGCGGCCTCGCCGGTCGGAGACGAGGCCGACTTCTCTCTGTATATCGTACACCCTCCGAACTAAATTAATTGATTCAACTTTCCTTAGACGTGTATGTATCTAGAGTAAAAACATGTGTGGATACATCCATATTTAGATAAGCAAAGTTGAGTCAGCTAATTTGGATCCGAGGGAGTTAGTGTTGTTGTAAGCTTAGATCCAAGTGTTTCCCATGAGCAGAATGGCGCAATGGAGTCGGGGATCTCGTCATCGGCTTCGGATCCGGCCTATGGTGAATCCGGCGGATCGGATCTGGCGGATCTTGCCGGCCAAACCCCGATCTGGTGCCATCAAGGTGATGGCGCTAACAGTGAGGCTTGCTTTGGTCACTGCTTCAGATCTGGCCAACGGGGAAGTCAAGCTGCTAACGTTCACAAGCTCGGGGCATACGACGGCGTCATCCGTCTTGCCCGTGAACATCTTGGCCTTTCAGCGGCCCTTCTCAGAGCCAATATGCCGTTGCCGAGGCCATTCTTCTCCTTCGTCCCGGCGACTACCGGCGACACCGTCCTAAGTGGTGCGTCCCGAGCGACGGAGTTGCTCGGAAAGGATGCGGAGCAGAGATCTGATGTGCGGTCCAGAAGGACTCGATTGATTTTCTTCTATATGTTTTGGGGTCCTTTTTGTAAAGTTGCAGGTTCTATTAGTTATTGTCTAGTTCTTTTGGACCTCTATGTAATTTTTTGGACTAGTTTCCATTTGCACTGATAAACTTGAATTTTGACAAGTTCACGGGGAAAAAATCCTTTACACATATGGCCTATCATGTATGAACATTCTTGAGATTTAAACTATATGTAATGGCCAGCACTTGCGCAAGGGGCTCGTCTAGTGCGCACTAGTTTCCATTAGCACCGATAAATTTGAATCTTGACTAGTTCTTGGAAGAAAAAATTGATACACATATAGCCTATCATGTATGAACATTATTGGGATACAAACTATACATAGATGGCCAACACGTGTGCAAGGGGGTCCTCTAATGTGCACTAGTTTCCATTAGCACTGATAAATTTGAATCTTTACAAGTTCTCGAAAAAAATTTGCTTCACACATATGCCCTATCATGTATGAACATTATTGGGATTCATATTATATATAGATGGCCAACACTTGTGCAAGGGGGTCCTCTAATTCTTGGGGATTTCAATCTCTCTCTCTCTCTCTCGATCTATCTTTGGTGGCCAGAACAACACACATATGCATGCACTTTATGCGCAAAGGCGCGGGTGCCTCTAATAATTCATGTGTGTGCGTATATTTGAACATATTCTTGAGGATTTCAATCTCTATCTCTCGATCTATATATCGTTGGTGGCCAAAAAACACACATATATACGCATGCACTTTATGCGCAAAGGCGCGGGTGCCTCTAATAATGTGTGTGCGCACTCGATCGATGATCCCTAAACCTTAAACCATAAAACCCTAAAACCCTAATCCCTAATCCCTAAACACCCTAAACACTAAACCCTAAACACTAAACACTAAACCCTAAACCCTAAACACTAAACCCTAAACCCTAAAACCTAAACACTAAACCCTAAACCCTAGACCCTAAACCCTAATTAACCCTAACCCTAACCCTAAAACCCTAGCTAGATAACCCTAAACCCTAAACCCTAATTAAACCCTAAATATATATATAGGCCAACGACACTTAATTGCGCATCAAGCAGGCGACCAACTAATTAGCGCTGATAAATTAATTAACTTGAATTTTGACAAGTTCTCTCGAATGAAAACACATTTGATTAATAGTTGCCTCATAATATATATATACATTTAGTGTGCATGCACGCATGGCATACCTTGCACATATCATTCATGCATATATTTCAATATATATCTGAACATATTCTTAGGGATATATATATATATTTCAATCTCACTCTCGATCTATATATCGTTGGTGGCCAAAAAACACACTTATATATGCATGCACTTTATGCGCAAAGGCGCGGGTGCCTCTAATAATGTGTGTGTGCACTCGATCGATGATCCCTAAACCTTAAACCCTAATCCCTAATCCCTAATTAAACCCTAAACATACACCCTAAACACCCTAAACACTAAACCCTAAACCCTAGACCCTAAACCCTAAACCCTAAACCCTAAACCCTAAACCCTAAACACTAAACCCTAACCCTAACCCCTAGCTAACCCTAAACCCTAATTAAACCCTACATATATAGGCCAACGACACTTAATTGCGCGGGTGCCTCTAATAATGTGTGTGCGCACTCGATCGATGATCCCTAAACCTTAAACCATAAAACCCTAAAACCCTAATCTCCCTAATCCCAAAACACCCTTAAAACCCTAAACACTAAACCCTAAACCCTAAACCCTGAACCCTAAACCCTAAACACTAAACCCTAAACCTTTGGCCTAGACCCTAAACCCTGATTAACCCTGACCCTAACCCTAACCCCTAGGTAGCTAATTAACCCTAAACCCTAAACCCTAATTAAACCCTACATATATATATATATATATATAGGCCAACGACACTTAATTGCCCATCAAGCAGGCGACCAACTAATTAGCGCTGATAAATTAATTAACTTGATTTTTGACAAGTTCTCTCGAATGAAAACACATTTGATTAAGTTGCCTCATAATATATATACAATTAGTGTGCATGCGCGCATGACATACCTTGCACATATCATTCGTGCATATATTTCAATATATATTTGAACATATTCTTGGGGATATATATATATTTCAATCTCTCTCTCTCGATCTATGTATCGTTGGTGGCCAAGACACACACTTATATACGCATGCACTTTATGCGCAAAGGCAAGGGTGCCTCTAATAATGTGTGTGTGCACTCGATCGATGATCCCTAAACCTTAAACCCTAAAACCCTAATCCCTAATCCCTAATTAAACCCTAAACATACACCCTAAACACCCTAAACACTAAACCCTACACCCTAGACCCTAAACCCTAAACCCTAAACACTAAACGTACACTAAACCCTAGACCCTAAACCCTAATTAACCCTAACCCTACCCTAGGTGTAGCTAACCCTAAACCATGAACCCTAATTAAACCCTACATATATATATAGGCCAACGACACTTAATTGTGCATCAAGCAGGCGACCAACTAATTAGCGCTGATAAATTAATTAACTTGAATTTTGACAAGTTCTCAAATGAAAAACACGTACATTTGATTAAGTTGCCTCACAATATATATATAATTAGTGTGCATGCGCGCATGGCATACCTTGCATATCATTCGTGCATATATTTCAATATATATTTGAACATATTCTTGGGGATATATATATATATTTCAATCTCTCTCTCTCGATCTATATATCGTTGGTGGCCAAGAAACACACTTATATATATACGCATGCACTTTATGCGCAAAGGCGCGGGTGCCTCTAATAATTAATGTGTGTGTGCACTCGATCGATGATCCCTAAACCTTAAACCCTAAAACCCTAATTCCCTAATCCCTAATTATACCCTAAACGTACACCGGCCCTAAACACCCTAAACACTAAACCCTAAACCCTAGACCCTAAACCCTAAACACTACACCCTAAACCCTAAACCCTAAACACTAAACCCTAAACCCTAACCCTAGACCCTAAACCCTAATTAACCCTAACCCTAACCCTAAAATCCTAGCTAGATAACCCTAAACCCTAATTAAACCCTACATATATATAGGCCAACGACACACTTAATTGCGCATCAAGCAGGCGACCAACTAATTAGCGCTGATAAATTAATTAACTTGAATTTCGACAAGTTCTCTCGAATGAAAACACATTTGATTAAGTTGCCTCATAATATATATACAATTAGTGTGCATGCGCGCATGGCATACCTTGCACATATCATTCGTGCATATATTTCAATATATATCTGAACATATTCTTGGGGATATATATATTTCAATCTCTCTCTCGATCTATATATCGTTGGTGGCCAAAAAACACACTTATATACGCATGCACTTTATGCGCAAAGGCGCGGGTGCCTCTAATAATGTGTGTGTGCACTCGATCGATGATCCCTAAACCTTAAACCCTAAAACCCTAATCCCTAATCCCTAATCCCTAATTAAACCCTAAACATACACCCTAAACACCCTAAACACTAAACCCTAAACCCTAGACCCTAAACCTTAAACCCTAAACACTAAACCCTAAACACTAAACCCTAAACCCTAAACACTAAACGTACACTAAACCCTAGACCCTAAACCCTAATTAACCCTAACCCTACCCTAGGTGTAGCTAACCCTAAACCCTAAACCCTAATTAAACCCTACATATATATATAGGCCAACGACACTTAATTGCGCATCAAGTAGGCGACCAACTAATTAGCGCTGATAAATTAATTAACTTGAATTTTGACAAGTTCTCGAATGAAAAACACGTATATTTGATTAAGTTGCCTCACAATATATATATATATAATTAGTGTGCATGCATGGCCTACCATGCATGCATTCATGCATATATATATTTTAATATATATTTGAACATATTCTTGGGGATTTCAATCTCTCTCTCTCTCGATCTATATATCGTTTGTGGCAAAAAAAACACAGACATATATACGCATGCACTTTATGCGCAAAAGGCGCGGGTGCCTCTAATATATAATGTGTGTGCGCACTCGATCGATATATGATCCCTAAACCTTAAACCCTAAAACCCTAATCCCTAAACCCTAGCTAAACACCCTAATTAAACACCCTAGACCCTACCTAACCCTAACCCATGCCATACTTAAAACACATAACCCATAGACCCTAAACACTAAACCCTAAACCATAACCCCTAGCTAACCCTAATCCCTAACAATCCTATGCCTAATGACCCTAGACCCTAATACCTAAACCCGAACCCTAATCCTAAACCCCAAACCCTATAAACCCTAAACCCTAGCTCTAGCTATATATATATAGGCCCCAAACGACACTTAATTGCACATCACGCTGGCCAGGGGGGCTTCGCGGTCCTCTAAATTAAGTGTGACATTAACCCTAACTAAACCATATATATATAACTAACCCATCCTAGCTAATCAAACCTGGCTACTTAATTAAAACACATAACCCCAAACTATACTAGCTATAACCCGATCTAATAAAAACCTGCTCTCTATATATATAGCTAGCTAGCAAACCCTAGATTAACCCCAATTAATATATATGGCCTATATCGATCATGTATGATCGAACATCCCTGAGATTCATTCATTAATTAATTATATAATTAGCGCTGATAAATTAATTAACTTGAATATATTGACAAGTTCTCGAATGAAAACACACACTTTGATTAAGTTGCCTCACAATATATATATATATAATTAGTGTGCATGCATGCATGGCCTACCATGCATGCATATTTATATATATATATATATATTTGAACATTCTTGGCGATTTCAATAATCTCTCATCTCTATCTCTCTCTTTTATCGATTGGTGTGGCCAGCGCAACGACACACATTATGCTTGCACTTTAAGCGCAAAGGCGGGTGCCTCTAATAGTGCATGTCTGTGCACACTCGATCGATCTAGCTAGAGTTTTGATTAATTGTGTAGCACACTAATAAAAAAGTTGTAATTTAATTCACAACAAGTTATAATTAACCCTAACACATAAACCCTCTAAATAAACCATAAAACCCTATATAGCTAGCTATAGGCCAACGACGACCCTTATTAATTGCGCATCAAGCAGGCCAGGGGTCCTCGCGGTCCTCTAATTAAATATATGTGCCATTAACCCTAAATCCTAAACCGTATATATATATATAGAAAACTAGCCTTAGCTAATCAAACCCTCGTTAAAACACATAACCCCAAGCTAATTAATAACCCAATAATCTAATAAAACCTTGCTATATATATAGCTAGTAAACCCTAGATTATATAACCCCAATTAATATATGGCCTATATCGATCATATATATATAGACATTATTGGGATTCATTAATTATATAATAAGTACTGATAATTCAATTAATTAACTTGAATTTTGACAAGGTCTGAAATGAAAACACACTTTAATTAAT
>NC_061512.1:86388623-86524787 GCF_022539505.1 Lolium rigidum | reverse complement strand
AGGTTGTTATGTTGTGATCCGATACGTCTCAAACGTATCTATAATTTCTTATGTTCCATGCTACTTTTATGATGATACTCACATGTTTTATACACACTTTATGTCATTATTATGCATTTTCCGGCACTAACCTATTGACGAGATGCCGAAGAGCCGATTGTTGTTTTTCGCTGTTTTTGGTTTCGAGAAATCCTACAAAGGAAATATTCTCGGAATTGGACGAAATCAACGCCCAGGGTCTTATTTCTCCACGAAGCTTCCAGAAGACCGAAGGGGATACGAAGTGGGGCGACGAGGCGCCGACACCACAGGGCCGCGCGGCCTGGGTGGGGCCCGCGCCGCCCTATGGTGTGGGGCCCCCGCGCCGCCTCCAACCCTACCCTTCCGCCTACTTATAGCCTTCGTCGCGAAAACCCCTGTACCGAGAGCCACGATACGGAAAACCTTCCAGAGACGCCGCCGCCACCAATCCCATCTCGGGGGATTCGGAGATCGCCTCCGGCACCTCGCCGGAGAGGGGAATCATCTCCCGGAGGAATCTTCATCGCCATGATCGCCTCCGGATTGATGTGTGAGTAGTTCACCCCCGGACTATGGGTCCATAGCAGTAGCTAGATGGTTGTCTTCTCCTCATTGTGCTATCATGTTAGATCTTGTGAGCTCCCTATCATGATCAAGATCATCTATTTGTAATGCTACATGTTGTGTTTGTTGGGATCCGATGAATATGGAATACTATGTCAAGTTGATTATCAATCTATCATATATGTTGTTTATGTTCTTGCATGCTCCTCGTTGCTAGTAGAGGCTCTGGCCAAGTTGATACTTGTAACTCCAAGAGGGAGTATTTATGCTCGATAGTGGGTTCATGTCTCCATTGAATCTGGGATAGTGACAGAAAGTTCTAAGGTTGTGGACGTGCTGTTGCCACTAGGGATAAAACATCAATGCTTTGTCTAAGGATATTTGTGTTGATCACATTACGCACCATAGTTAATGCAATTGTCTGTTGTTTGCAACTTAATACTGGAAGGGGTGCGGATGCTAACCCGAAGGTGGACTTTTTAGGCATAGATGCATGATGGATAGCGGTCTATGTACTTTGTCGTAATGCCCTGATTAAATCTCATAGTATTCATCGTGACATGTATGTGCATTGTTATGCCCTCTCTATTTGTCAATTGCCCAACTGTAATTTGTTCACCCAACATGCTATTTATCTTATGTGAGAGACACCACTAGTGAACTGTGGACCCCGGTCCATTCTTTTACATCTGAAATACAATCTACTGCAATACTTGTTCTTTACTGTTCTTCGCAAACAAATATCATTTTCCACACCATACGGTTAATCCTTTGTTTACAGCAAGCCGGTGAGATTGACAACCTCACCGTTTCGTTGGGGCAAAGTACTTTGATTGTGTTGTGCAGGTTCCACGTTAGCGCCGGAATCCCTGTTGTTGCGCCGCACTACACTCCGTCACCAACAACCTTCACGTGTTCCTTGACTCCTACTGGTTCGATAACCTTGGTTTCATACTGAGGGAAAACTTTCTGCTGTACGCATCACACCTTCCTCTTGGGGTTCCCAACGGACGTGTGTCAACTGCACGCATCAATCATAATGGTTTAGATTTTCATGATTGTCATATCTCTGAAGTTATAAAGTTCTTACAAAAACTTGCTAGAAGTCCTAATGCTAGTGCTATAAATTTGGCCTTTACAAAACATATTACAAATGCTCTCATAAAAGCTAGAGAGGAGAAACTAAAACTCGAAACTTCTATTCTTAGGAAGTTAGAAGATGGTTGGGAGCCCATCATTAAAATGAGGGTCAATGATTTTGATTGTAATGCTTTATGTGATCTTGGTGCAAGTATTTCTGTTATGCCTAAGAAAATCTATGATATGCTTGACTTGCCACCATTGAAAAATTGTTATTTGGATGTTAATCTTGCTAATAATGCTATAAAGAAACCTTTGGGGAGGATTGATAATGTTCGCATTATGGTTAACAATAACCTTGTCCCCGTTGATTTTTTTGTCTTGGATATTGAATGCAATGCATCTTGTCCCATTATATTGGGAAGACCTTTTCTTCGAACTGTTGGTGCTACTATTGATATGAAGGAAGGTAATATTAAGTATCTATTTCCTCTCAAGAAAGGTATGGAACACTTCCCTAGAAAGAGAATGAAGTTACCTTATGATTCTATTATTAGAAAAAATTATGATGTTGATGCTTCATCTCTTGATGTTACTTGATTCACACTTTCTGCGCCTAGCTGAAAGGCGTTAAAGAAAAGCGCTTATGGGAGACAACCCATTATTTTACTTCTGCACTTTTGTTTTATATTTGAGTCTTGGAAGTTGTTACTACTGTACCAACCTCTCCTTATCTTTATTTTATTGCATTGTTGTGCCAAGTAAAGTCTTTGATAGTAATGTTGATACTAGATTTGGATTACTGCGCAGAAACAGATTTCTTGTTGTCACGAAATTTAGCAGCCCCGTCGATCTGTAGGTAACTCAGAAAATTCTGCCAATTTACGTGCGTGATCCTCAGATATGTACGCAACTTTCATTCAATTTGAGCTTTTTCATCTGAGCAAGTTAAGTGCCCCAGAAAAATTCGTCTTTACGGACTATTCTGTTTTGACAGATTCTGCCTTTTATTACGCATTGCCTGTTTTGCTATGTTTGATGGATTTCTTTGTTCCATTATTTTCAGTAGCTTTGTGCAATGTCCAGAAGTGTTAAGAATGATTATGTCACCTCTGAATATGTGAATTTTCAATTATGCACTAACCCTCTAATGAGTTTGTTTCGAGTTTGGTGTGGAGGAAGTTTTCAAGGGTCAAGAGAGGAGGATGATACAATATGATCAAGAAGAGTGAAAAGTCTAAGCTTGGGGATGCCCTCGTGGTTCATCCCTGCATATTTCAAGAAGACCCAAGCATCTAAGCTTGGGGATGCCCAAGGCATCCCCTTCTTCATCGACAACTTATCAGGTCACCTCTAGTGAAACTATATTTTTATTCAGTCACATCTTATGTGCTTTACTTGGAGCGTCTGTTTGCTTTTTTTTGTTTGAATAAACTCGGATCCTAGCATTCTTTGTATGGGAGAGAGACACGCTCCGCTGTTGCATATGAACACATGTGTTCTTAGCTGTACTTTTAATGTTCATGGCGAAGGTTGAAACTGCTTCGTTCATTGTTACATGGTTGGAAACAGAAAATGCTTCATGTGGTAATTGGTATAATGTCTTGAATAATTTGATACTTGGCAATTGTTGTGCTCATATAGATCATGTTTAAGCTCTTGCATCATGTACTTTGCACCTATTAATGAAGAACTACATAGAGCTTGTTAAAATTTGGTTTGCATGATTGGTCTCTCTGAGTCTAGATATTTTCTGGTTAAGGTGTTTGAACAACAAGGAAGACAGTGTAGAGTCTTATAATGCTTGCAATATGTTCTTATGTAAGTTTTGATGTACCAATTTATACTTGAGTTTTCTTCAAACAACCTTGCTAGCCAAAGCCTTGTACTGAGAGGAAATACTTCTCGTGCATCCAAATCCTTGAGCCAAAAACAATGCCATTTGTGTCCACCATACCTACCTACTACATGGTATTTCTCTGCCATTCCAAAGTAAATTACTTGAGTGCTACCTTTAAAATTCTATTCCTTGTCTTTGCAATATATAGCTCATGGGAAAATAGCCTTAAAAACTATTGTGGTAAAGAAATTGTAGCTTATGTATCTTATTTCTGATAAGTTGCTTGTTGAGCGGTAACCACGTTTCTGGGGACGCCATCAACTTTTACACCTTTGTTGAATATCATGTGAGTTGCAATGCATGTTCGTCTTGTCTGAAGTAAGGGCGATTTTCATGATCAAATGGTTTGAGTATGCATATTCTTAGAGAAGAACATTGGGCCGCTAACTAAAGCCATGAATCATGGTGGAAGTTTCATTTTGGACACTAATCCTCAATCTCTTATGAGAATATTATCTGTTGTTGAATGCTAAAGCATTAAAAGAGGAGTCCATTATCTGTTTTCTATGTTGTCCCGGTATGGATGTCCTTGTTGAGATCTATCAAAAACGAGAAATCAAATGCGATCTATCTCCTTGGACCTTTGTACAGGCGGCATAGAGGTACCCCTTTGTGACACTTGGTTGAAACATATGTTATGCAATGATAATCTGTGTTGATCCAAGCTAATTAGGACAAGGTGCGAGCACTATTGGTATTCTATGCATGAGGCTTGCAACTTATAGGATGTCTTATACATAACACATATGATTTATTACTACCGTTGACAGAATTGTTTCTATGTTTTCAAAATGAAAAGCTCTAGCACAAAAATAGTAATCCATGCTTCCCTCTGCAAAGGGCCATTCTTTTACTTTATGTTGAGTCAGTTTACCTACTTCTTTCTATCTTAGAAGCAAACACTTGTGTCAACTGTGTGCATTGATTTTTACATGTTTACCTATTGCACTTGTTATATTGCTTTATGTTGACAATTATCCATGAGATATACATGTTGAAGTTGAAAGCAACCACTGAAACTTATATCTTCCTTTGTGTTGCTTCAAAGCTTTCTACTAAGAATTTATTGCTTTATGAGTTAACTCTTATGCAAGTCTTATTGATGCTTGTCTTGAAAGTACTATTCATGAAAAGTCTTTGCTATATGATTCAGCTTGTTTAATCATTGTCTTTACCATTGCTTCGAATCGCTGCATTCATCTCATATGCTTTACAATAGTATTGATCAAGATTATGATAGCATGTCACTTCAGAAATTATCCTTGTTATCGTTTACCTACTCGAGGGCGAGTAGGAACTAAGCTTGGGGATGCTTGATACGTCTCAAACGTATCTATAATTTCTTATGTTCCATGCTACTTTTATGATGATACTCACATGTTTTATACACACTTTATGTCATTATTATGCATTTTCCGGCACTAACCTATTGACGAGATGCCGAAAAGCCAGTTGCTGTTTTCTGCTGTTTTTGGTTTCAGAAATCTGATACGCGTAAAGCACACGCCCGTTGGGAACCCCAAGTGGAAGGTGTGATGCGTGTAGCAGCAAGTTTCCCTCAGTAAGAAACCAAGGTTTATCGAACCAGTAGGAGTCAAGGATCACGTGAAGGTCGTTGGTGACGGAGTGTAGTGCGGCGCAACACCAGGGATTCCGGCGCCAACGTGGAACCTGCACAACACAATCAAAGTACTTTGCCCCAACGTAACAGTGAGGTTGTCAATCTCACCGGCTTGCGGTAAACAAAGGATTAACCGTATAGTGTGGAAGATGATGTTTGTTTGCGAAGAACAATAAAGAACAATTGCAGTAGATTGTATTTCAGATGTAAAGAATGGACCGGGGTCCACAGTTCACTAGTGGTGTCTCTCCCATAAGATAAATAGCATGTTGGGTGAACAAATTACAGTTGGGCAATTGACAAATAAAGAAGGCATAATAATGCACATACATATATCATGATGAGTACTATGAGATTTAATCAGGGCATTACGACAAAGTACATAGACCGCTATCCAAGCATGCATCTATGCCTAAAAAGTCCACTTTCAGGTTATCATCCGAACCCCTTCCGGTATTAAGTTGTAAACAACAGACAATTGCATTAAGTATGGTGCGTAATGTAATCAACACAAATATTCTTAGACAAAGCATTGATGTTTTATCCCTAGTTGACAAGGTATTAACTTGTCAATGCCTATAGATTGTAGACTAGGGTTTAGTTGGATGTAGAGGGCAAGTAGATCTCGAAGGTTTCAGCCGAAAAGTACTCGATGAATATAAAACTAGGGTTGTGTTGACAGTAAATTCGATCCTTTCTTTGTCCCTCGACTCCCCCTTATATAGGAGGTGGAGCCAAGGGTTTCGTAATACACAAGTTTACAAAGTCCGAGAGGGTTTCTGACCCGTCCCGCAAGATTACAAGTATGGTTTCTTAATACAACTCTAACTTTCCTTAACAGTATCTTGGGCTTCCGAATCTTCTTGTTCTTCGGGTCATGGGCCTTCAATAAACCCCGGGTACCATCTTCGGCAGGCCCATTGGGGATGCCTATGTCAGTAGCCCCCGAGATTTTGCTTGAATTGCAAAGTCAGGGAAAATCTCCAACTTTAACCATTCAATACATCTGCCGAATTTATCACATATCTTTTAAATATGCAATTCTATATTGTACAGGGATAATGGTAGTTGGGGCTAGTTCATCTGACGGATCGGTACTAGTTAACCGCTCTAGTGGTAATCCGCAAAAACCTACTTCAAGATCACGTCCCCGGACATGATCTCGGGATACCGGTGTAAACTTCGACGAGTGCCGCTTAAGGTCTTACCATTCTGTCGAGTCCCCAGTCATATTTTATCGGGTACCTAACGCGTCCGTTAGGATTTTTCTTCGTATCTATTGATACGGAAAAAAGTAGCAAACCGACGTCAGAGACGGCGCTACGCCGCTCAGAACGGATCTGGGGTCTTACCTTCGCAATGTTTTGCGGCATTCAGAGATTATTCGCTACTTTGGCGCTCTGAGAATATATTGTCGAGTGCTTTTTCGGCTGCTGGAATAGCACATTTTATCGAGTCAATGTATGACTTATTTTGCCTCCCCGATGGGAGTATATGTAGATTTATTTGTATAACTCGAAATATGCTCACTTCTTCTTTTTTCTTCTTTCTCTCTTTCTCTCTTTCTTTTTTTTTAATAATTTCATCGGGCACGCGAACAGCGTTCCCGATGGGAGTAGCCCCCGAGGCTACAGCCAAGGACTTGTGCTTGGTTGTAGGCTCAACACTTTATTGCCTCATGTCAATATATTTTCATTCTTTCTCGAACTTTTGATATTTATCGGGTGCGCGACCAGCGCTCCCGATGGGAGTAGCCCCCGAGGCTATGAACGAATGCTTGCATTTGGTCATAGGCTCTCGACATTTCTATTTTGTCATACTCGAATTTTTCTTTTTTCTAAAGTAGCCCCCGAGCATTTGGGCAAAAACTTGTATTTGTTCAAAAGCTCTCGAAACAATCTTCTGCTGCCGCCATTCTTACAAACTGTCGTATCCGAGATTTTCTCTTACCAAGGTGATATCATTGCTGACGATAGCCACGATTACTGTATCGGGAAAACGCGAGAACTTCTCTCCCTCTGTCTTGTGGGCTCAAATTTCGTACCGGTTTGACACGTCGCGCAAGTGGGGGACACACGTCCTCCGCTTTTCCTGGCGCACGTACTGTAGCTGCTGTGCTTTCTCGTCTATATGAAATTACCTTTTACCCCTTGTCCACGTGTACACCATCTGTCCCGCAATCTTTCAATGCAACGGCGTCACGGTTCACCGCTCCTCTATATAAAGGTGTCGTCTTCCTCCTCTGGTCCTTTCGCTCACGCCGCACCTCTGCTTCTCCTCTGCTAGATCCTCCATTGCTCTCATTGCTTCCAGCGCTCAGCCATACTCACACCCTTTGCCGCCAAGCTCATTGATGCCGCCTCGCCTCTGCTTGACTAGGCACAGCACTCCGGAGTCAAAGATGGCCGCCGAAGATCTGGAGTGGGAGAGATCCAAGATCTCCAATCAAGATATGAACCTGCTGAAGAAGCTGGGGTTCACCAAGAAGGAGAACATGCTGCGCTTCCCCAAGGAAGAAAGCTACCCATCACTTCCAATGGAGTATCGGGTCAGTTTTGTCGACCATCTCATCCGCGGTCTTTCTCCCCCCATCCACGAGTTTCTCCGTGGTCTTCTTTTTGTTTATGGGCTTCAGCTGCATCAGCTGACGCCCAATTCCATTCTCCACCTGTCGATTTTTATCACACTGTGTGAGTGCTTCCTCGGAGTCCATCCTAATTGGGCTTTGTGGAAGCGCATTTTCTGCATCCGCCGTAATGGCGCCCACGGCGTCGCCTATAACATCGGCGGCGTCGTTATCTGTGTTCGTCCTGACGTCGAATACTTCAACGTCAAATTCCCCGATTCTGTCCAAGGGTGGCGCAAGAGATGGCTCTACATACATGAAGAGAGCTCTGATTCAGTGGAGTACAACATTGCTCCCTTTGACGGAAAAACCAAGATTCTTCGCCGCCGTTCCTGGGATGTTGAAGCTACCGAAGAAGAGAAATCGGCGACAGAGGCGCTGATGACTCGCATCCGTGAGCTCCAGAACACCCGCGGCAAGGAATTGTCGGGTATCCAAATCACAGCGTACTTCCTTAGGATTATAGTGCAGCCTCTGCAAGCTCGCAAAAATCCCCTTTGGATGTATGCTGGTGATGAAGATGTCGAGAGAATTTCCAAAGATCTTCCTGTGAAGGACTTGGAGAAACTGATCCGAAGGATGTCAAAGCTTAGCAAGAAGGACAACATTCCTACTTCTTGCCGCGTTGCGCCATACAGTGGCGCCAATCCCCTTCCCGAGGTAATTTTCCTTTTGGTTGCTATGTTGTCTCTTCGAGTTTTATTATTTGTCGACTACTATCTTGCTAGCTTTTCTGCATAACTTCCCTCTTTTTTTTATCGGCACTCTTTCTTTTTCTCATAACCATCCCTCTCTCACTTCTCTTCCTCCTCTTCCTGAGGGTGGAGAAGTTGAAGACCGTACCGTTGTCGATGATGACAACCAAGGCACCTCGCGCCCTGACAGTGAAGTCGCGGGTTCTCACAGATCCGCGGCTTCTTCTGAAAAAGATGTTGAGTCTGAAGCCACTGCTTCGACACACTCCCTTCCTCCTGCTTCCGCAAAGAACAAGAGGAAAAGGAGTGAAGTCAAGGATTCCGTCACCTCCAAAGTCGAAGAAGCTGATCCTTCAGATAGGAAGGCAGCTTTCAATCCATACACCGATGCCCTCATCAGCTCGTAAGTTACTCCTTACTTTTTTTGCTCTTTAACGTTTCTCAGCTTTTTTGCTTCTTATACTGTCGCCATTTTTATTGTAGTGATGACGAAGAAGAAGAACAACCTATTGACGCGGCTGCTCGAACGAGTACATCGCGTACTTTAGTTGTGTCCGAAACTCAGCGTGATGGGGAGGAAACTTCGCCTCCTCAACAAAACGTCGAGCATTCGACTCCACCTGCAAGCCCCCGTGCCTCTTCGCCAAAGAGGGCAAGGGTCGAGCCATCCAAGGAACCCATCATGTTCCCTGGTAGTTCTTCGACACCTTCATTAGATGATGTAAGTGTTTCAGTCTTCTCTTTTTTGTTCATGTTCCGAGCCTTTCAGTACTTTCATCTCTCCTTTGTTTCTTGCGATATGTTGTCGAATCTAGACTAGCTATATTTACTTCTTTTCCTTTTGGTCCTCTCTTCAGCCTTTAATGAAGGAATTTATCCATCTCGGTACCCAATTCGTCGGGTATCGTGATCATACCAAGAAGCTGGAAGGTACTATCTTCATCCGCCTCCTTTGTTGCATGCGCTCCACTATTTTTGTCATAATATTTGATTGTCGCTTATTTTGCCAGGAGAACTTGCGGAAGCCAATAAGCGTGCTAACGCTCTTGCTACCAAGTTGGAGCAGAGCGAAAAGGCCCGTAAGAAAGCTGAAGACGATGCTGCCGCTGTCGAAGATCTTCGAAAAAGACTTCATGACGCGGAAACCTCTTTGAGCGAGAATATAGAACAGCAATCTGCTCGAGAGACAGAAATCCTCACTCGTCTGGAGTCACAGAGTCGACGTTTTGTTAGTAAGTGTTTTGATCCCTACTATTTTTCTCGGGTTACTTCATATTTTCCGAGCACGTTATTTACGAGCTCCCCTTTGTTTATCTTCAGGGAGAACTCATCAAGACTATGAAGTGGATGGTCCTGAAGGCGACGAGCTGCTCGACGCGCTGACTCTTCTTGAAATTCATGGGGATGAAGCACGCGAAGGCCTTGGCCGACGCCGAGGCAGGTATCGTCGAAGCTTTTCCCCTACTTCTTCCCGAAGAAAGAGGAGCCCAATACTTTCGTTGCTCTTGCCAAAGCCTTCAACGTGCCGGAAGATCTTGGGCTCAAACTTCGCCAAGAGGGCCTGAAGATTGGCGTTGAAGGCACCATCGCGCTGATTGCTAATAGCTAGCAAAACATCGACTGGACCAAGGTTGGCGACATAGGGGAGATGGAAACGAAGAAATGGCAATCTTTAATTAGAACTGCCAAGCCTCCCTCAAAGCCAATCCTTTCCTTCCTTGGTGTTAAACCAACTCCTGCTCCAAGCGCATCCAAGCCGGAGGTCAAGTAGATCACCCTTTCTTTTTTGTTCTTTTGATGCTGTCACCAAAGTATCTTTGGCGACGCCTACCCCACTAGTTTGTTAGGGCTTTCTCCATTGTAATGTCTTGTAAATACTTCTGAGAATTAATGGAATTCTATCTTTGCTTGATGATTGATGCCGAGCCTTTTCTTTCGGCTTGACGTTCGATAACTATACTCCAACTCCTGCCCCTTCCGATGTTTTGCCTACTTTTTCTCGCCCGAAGAAAGCGCTTGTTAATACTGAACTTGGTGAAGATTCCTCGAATAAGAATTTATCGCAAGACTTGGAAGAACTCCGTCAGCAGCTTCAGTATGCGAAGAGGCAAACACTTGTAATGATGGAGCAGTCTCGCAAGGCATCCGAGAAAGAGAAAATTGCACTTCAAGAAGCTCGAGAAGCCATAGCTGCTAAGGAAGCCGCCATTTCTGAAGCTGAAAAGGCAACCACTCGAGAGAATTTTATGCTCGATTTGATGAATGAAGCCAGTGCAGATATGTCAGGTATGCTTTCTGAAATCAAAACTTCTTCTGTTTTCCTGCTATGTCCTTTTATGTTGAAATTCCTGTGCCGTCGCCAAATAGGTTCCTTTCTCGACGCTGCTGCCGAAGACGAATGGGTAAACACAAGGACCAATCTTCTCGTTAACCTTTCTCTTGACCATGGTTCTCTTTTCTGGGCCACCCCGAACGTACCCGACAGATTGTCAGGTTTCAAGACCACGCCTGTCAGGTTCGCGAGTTCCTTGATTTCTGCACCAGGACCTTATCCCTGGTTTACAAGACGATGTTTCCTCGGAACGAGGCACCCGATACTCTTCTTGGTCTGATGGAAAAATTTGGGATGCTCCTCGTATTCATAATTTTGTGCGAGCTCAACTGTCTGCCGGAGCAAGATTCGCCATGATTATGATACAGATCTGCTACCGAAAATTAGACCTGACGACGATTGTCTCCAAGTGCCTGGCCAAGCAGTCGAAAAGAAAAAGGAACATCGACAAGATCAATGATATTGTAACTCCTGTAGCCGAGGAAATGATGGACGAGCTTCTTCGGATGGACTCTGAATTCTTTGTCAAAGGAAGCTATGCCGAACATACGACAACTGCTGCAAATAACAAAGGGTTATCCATAGATAGTATATTAGGCAGGAATTGATATTTCTTCTTGTAACTTGTCGAACTTTCTCAGGAATTGCATCTTGTATGTTGTAAACATATTCTATATTGTAAAGCCAACAAATGTATTTATTTTTCTTCATCAAGCCCCCGAGTGTTTCGATGGTGGATCTCTTTATTGTGTATGCGAGGTTTTAAACCAAGGCAACCGAATTCTTATTGAATATACTATATTTGCGGGTACTAGCTCCCGAGTGTTTTGCTCTGTTTTGATTGTTGTTTTGTACCTTCTTTTTATTTGGCGAGGTATTTGGTGCCAAGGCGAAATATCTTGGTCAGTTAGATTCATCTATATTGTATATATATTGTAACTTCGAGGCGTAAACCCCCAAGTGTGTCGATGAAAAAAGGATATATATCTCCACTATCTTTATTATATTGCAGCACCGCGAGCCCGCCTCATTAAAAACCTTTTCCGGCCCCACTCGGTGCCCCGAAAAAGGAAAAGAGTGCGTCTGAAAACTCGCGGGCGTTTCAGTACATTGTATTTTTACAAGGAGAGCTATATTTCGGCACTAAGCGTAGAAACGCCTTAGCTGCGCCACGTTCCAGGGGTTTTTCTCGGGAACCCCTGTCTTCTTATCTTTGATCCTGTATGCTCCTCCTTCGATTACGTATGTGACGACGTAAGGGCCAAGCCATGGCGACTCAAGTTTTTCAGTACGATCTTGATTGAGTCACAGAACTAAGTCTCCAACCTGAAAGGACCTTGGTCGCAAACGTCGACTGTGGTAATTTTTCAGGTCTTGCTCATATTTAGTGACCCTTGACAATACTTCGTCTCGAGCTTCATCGAGTGCGTCGACGCCGTCTTCGAATGCTCTCCTGGAAGCTTCTTCATTGTATTCCGTGACTCTCGGAGAATCGTGCTCTATTTCTATCGGCAGCACTGCCTCTGCTCCATGGACCAGAAAAAACGGAGTCTCCTGTGTCGCTGTATTTGGTGTTGTTCGGATGCTCCATAGCACACTCGGCAGCTCCTCTGGCCAAGTATGTCGAGCTTATTCCAGTGGCCCTAACAAACGCTTCTTGATGCCATTGCAGATGATACCATTGGCTTTCTCGACTTGGCCATTGGTTTGAGGATGCGCGACTGACACGAAGTGCAATTTGATACCTACCTCTGCACAATACGCCTTGAATTCCTTGGATGTGAAGTTACTCGCCATTGTCCGTGACGATGCTATGAGGTACTCCAAATCGAAAAACAATGCTCTTCACGAATTTTATGGCCGACGCCGCATCTGGTGAATTTATCGGCTTCGCTTCTATCCACTTGGTGAATTTGTCGACAGCGACAAGCATATACTCGTATCCTCCTGGCGAGGCTTTGTGTAACTTTTCCACCATGTCGAGACCCCACTGAGCAAAGGGCCAAGATAAGGGTATTGGCATTAGTTCCGCTGCCGGAGAGTGAGTCTTTGCGGCAAATCTCTGGCACGCGTCACAAGTTCGCACTATCTCCTTCGCGTCCTCAATTGCTGTCAACCAGTAAAATCCAGCTCGAAAAACTTTGGCTGCAATAGCTCGACTGCTCGCGTGATGACCACATATTCCTTCGTGCACGTCCTTTAGGATTGTCCTTCCTTCTTCGGGTGTAACGCATCTTTGTAACACACCCGAGATACTTCGTTTGTATAACTCTCCTTTGATCACAGTGAAAGCTTTGGAACGCCGAATAACTCGCCTTGCTTCAACTGGATCGCCGGGTATTGTTTTCCTTAGGATGTATGATATGTACGCATGCATCCATGGGATTTGTACCATCAGTACTAGATCATGTTCCTCTTCTTCTTCCAGTGTTTCTTGCGCAGCCCACGAGGATTTTTCATCCTTCTCCTTCTTTTTTGATTTCTTCGGCTTTGTGGATCTCTCTGTTATCTCTTCCAAGAATACACCGGGAGGAATCGCGAGACACTGCGACCCGATGTTTGCAAGAACATCGGCTTCGTCATTGCTTAACCTGCTGATGTGGTTTACCTCGCATCCATCAAACAGTTTCTCCAGCTCGTTGTACATTTCCTTGTACGCCACCATGCTATCATTGACTGCATCACATTGATTCATGACTTGTTGTGCCACCAATTGTGAGTCGCCAAAGATTTTTAGTCGAGTTGCGCCACAAGCCTTCGCCATCTTCATCCCATGTATAAGAGCTTCGTATTCTGCCTCGTTGTTAGACGCGTTTGGGAACGTCATCCGTAAGACATACTTTAATTTGTCGCCTTCAGGTGATATTAATATCACGCCTGCTCCAGCTCCTTCTAACCTTTTGTATCCATCGAAGTTCATAGTCCAGGTTCTCGATAAATCTGGGGGTCCTGTATTTTGCAGCTCCATCCACTCTGCGATGAAATCTGATAGAATTTGCGACTTTATTGCTTTTCTTTTTTCATACGTGATGTCCCGAGGGAAAAGTTCTATTCCCCAAAGGGAGACACGACCTGTAGCTTCTGGATTGTTTAGTATATTGGATAAAGGCGCCTCGTTGACCACTATTATCGGGTGCGCCGAAAAATAGTGCTGCAATTTTCTTGCGGTTGTAAACACTCCGTACGCTAGCTTCTGGTACTGCGGGTACCGCTGTTTTGAAGGCGATAAAACTTCACTGATGAAGTATACCGGTCTCTGCACTCCATGGAGTTTTCCTTCTTCTTCTCTTTCGACAACTAGCGCCGTACTGACCACCTGGGGTGTAGCCGCAATGTACAACAGGAGTGGTTCCTTCTCTTTTGGCGCCACCAAGATTGGTGGTGTCGAAATTGTGCGTTTGAGATCCTCGAAGGCTCTATCTGCCTCTTCGTTCCACTGGAACTTCTCCCCTTGTTTGATTAAGGCGTAAAACGGTAGCGCCTTTTCTCCCAGCCTGGCGACGAATCTGCTTAAAGCTGCGACTCGCCCAGTTAATTGCTGTATTTCTTTCAACTTTGTTGGCTTCCTCATTGTTACGATAGCTTGGATTTTTTCGGGATAAGCTTCAATCCCTCTTGCTGAGACTAGGAACCCAAGAAGTTCTCCCGCAGGGACACCGAAAGAACACTTCGTCGGATTCAGTTTAAGACAAAGTTTGTCGAGGTTGTCGAAGGTTTCCTTCAAGTCCTCGATTAACGTTGCCCCCTTTTTTGATGTTATGACGACATCGTCAATGTATACTTGTACATTTTTCCCAATCTGTGTTGCTAAGCACTTCTGCATCATCCGCTGATATGTTGCTCCCGCATTTTTCAGACCGAAAGGCATTGTTCTGTAACAAAACACGCCATACGGTGTGATGAACGCTGTCTTGGCTTCGTCATCTTCTTTTAATCTGATCTGGTTGTAACCAGAATATGCGTCCAAGAAGGAAAGACGTTCGCATCCTGCCGTGGAATCGATAATTTGATCGATCCTTGGGAGGGGAAAGTGATCCTTTGGACACTGTTTATTGATGCACGTAAAGTCGACACACATGCGAAGGACTTTCGTGTTTTCTTCGGCACCATCACCGGGTTAGCTACCCAAGTGGCCTCTCGTAGATATTTCTTTAATGAAACCAGCTTCTCCGAGTCGATCAATTTCCGACGAGCATGGCTTTGCGGTTTGGTTCCGAAAAACGCCGCAAAGGTTGTTTGATTGGTCTCGCTATTGGATCCAAGTTTAGGTGGTGCTCGGCAAGTTCCCTGGGTACTCCTGGCATGTCAGCTGGACACCATGCGAAGATTTTCTAGTGCTCACGGAGGAACTCGACGAGCGCGCTTTCCTATGCGAGGTCCATGTTTGTCGCGATGGACGTCGTTTTCTTCGGATCTGTTGGGTGGATTTGCACTTCCTTGGAGTCTTTCGTCGTGTTAAAGGTCGATTCCTTGTTAAATCTCCCTACATCTGGCAGCACATCATAATCAGTCATGAGCCTTGACGCCGCGTACTCTGCTTGCATCCCGAAAGTTTCTGATAGTCGATGAAAATCCTTGTCACATTTATCGGCTAGCGCGAAGCTTCCTTTAACTGTGATTGGTCCCTTAGGTCCAGGTAACCTCCATAGCAGATACGTGTAATGTGGTACCGCCATAAACCTCGCATATGCTGGTCGCCCTAACAAGGCGTGATATTGCGACGGGAAATCCACAACTTCAAACTCCAACCTTTCTATCCTGTAATTTTGTCGGGTCCCAAACTGAACGTCGAGATTAATTCTTCCCAACGGATAACTCGGCTTCTCTGGTGTGATTCCATGGAAACGCGTGTCGGTTGGTTTTAGATTTGCCAGGGATATGTTCATTTTCCTCAGTGTATCTGCATACATGAGGTTTAGACTGCTGCCTCCATCTATGAAAACTCGAGATACGTCGAATCCTGCGATCACCGCTGGTAAGATAGTGTTGATTGCCCTGGTCGAGGAACTTGCTGCGGGTGATCCGCAATTGTGAAGCCGATGTCCTGTCCCGACCAATTTAGGTACTCTATTGTTGGTGGAGGCATCTTCTCTGCCATGAACACTTGTCGCGAGATTACCTTCTGAGCCCTGTTAGATGGCCTGGCTTTCTGAATCATCGAGACCGCGCCATTGGAGTTAGGATCAACATATGGAGGTGGATGTGGTGCTGCCGCTATTCTGAGCTGGTGTCGATTTTCGTCCGTGATCGCGGGAGGAGGTGGTAGGTGGATCTCACTCCTAGGCCCTTGAAGGTTTCTATTTGCTGCTTGAGCATTGGCTATCCCTGCTACTCGCAGCATTGCTTGAAAATTACGACAATCCTTCTGCAGATGTCCTGACTGCCTTCTTCCATTGTTGTCGAGATAAAAATGCATCTGGCATGGCCCGTTCATCATATCTTCGGGAGTTACGAAAGGTCTTTGAAATCTTGACCCGCTATTTTGCCTGTTATTTCGAGAATCATCTCTGTTGTCGCTTCGCTGCTCATTACTTCTTTGATATTCGTCTCTATTGTTTCCTCCGTTGTTTCCCCGAAAACCAGCCGATATTTGGCCAGGAGCATCGTAACTCGAGAACTGCCGAGAAAATCGTCTTCTATTTTGAAAGTTTCGGCTACGGTCCTCCTCTGGTGACCTGTGTCGCTTATTGTGAACAGCATCTTCTCCGTCTGCCCATCTGTTTGCTATCTCCATCAATGCTGACACTGTCCTTGGGTTAGTTCTTCCCAAGTCCTCGACGAAATCTCCTCGCCGAATTCCTGCCACAAACGCATCTATTGCTCTCTCGTCAGATATGTTCTCTGCCGAGTTTTTGATGATGTTCCACCTTTGGATGTACTTTCTCATCGATTCGTCATGTTTTTGTCGACACGACCTCAGCTCTTCAAGTGATGCTGGTTTTTTGCAAGTTGATCGGAAGTTCTTGACGAACACATCCTCAAAACTGTCCCAGCTGTCGATGGATCCCGGAGGAAGTTTCTTTATCCAGGATGTTGTGGCTCCGCTCAGGTGTATCTGAATATTCTGCATTGCTGTTGCCCTAGTGCCACCTATCAATTTCACCGTCTCTAGATAATCGACTAGCCAATCCTCAGGATCTTGCAGGCCATCGAATTTCTTGAAACTGTCGGGTAACTTGAATCCTGACGGGACTCGAGTTTTTCGAACTCGTCTCGTAAAACACGGGAGTCCACACATATCTTCCTCAGCAACTTCTGGTGAATGCCGATGTTCCCTTCTTTCTTGTCGCGCTCTATCCACTCTGGCCTGAGTCGTTGCGTCTCTAACTCCACTTGCTCTCGGTGGATCTTACGCAGCTGCGGTAGGTCTCGGACTATTTTGCCTTGCAGTTCCTTCAGGAGGTGTAGCTGCGAACGCTGCTCCCATGGCTCCACATCCTGCCATGGCCATGTTATACAACGCTTCTCTTGGATCTCCGGGAGGTGGCCTGGACGCCAGGATGAAAGCCTGTGTCGCCATGTACCTTGCTTCCGGTGTTTTTGGAATAATATTCCCCCTCGTGTCGATTGACATAAAGGACATGTCGAGGTTTTGGATTAGAGTCTCTCTTTCTGCTTCGGGTATATTTCGCAGCCGAGATCTTGCTCTCCTTCGAGCTTCTCTGTGGCTATCTCCCGAAGTTCTTGAGTGTTGGCTTAGTTCAGCTCTTCGCCTGCTTGACGCGGAAGCTGCTTCCTGCCTCCTGTCCAACTCGATTTTCTGCTTCTCGAGCTCTCTTCTGGTACGTGCGAGCCTATATTGATATGCTTGTAACTCCTCAGGTGTCGCCGTAATGGTCATTGGTTCTGTACCATCGATAGCTCTGGCAACTCGATCCCACACTGCCTGCGGAAATCGTACCATCTCTCGTGTTCCTGGTCCGATATATTTTGTTCCCAAACCTCGCGTGAGATCTGCGGGATCGACATACGGATTTCCCGCATCGTCGAAAGCCTCTGACGTCGCTGGTTCTGACCGGCTTGGTTCTCCAATTGCGTAGATCTGATGATATTTTGGATTCTGAATTTTGTCGGGTTTGGTGACACCATCATATAGATTGGTGAATACCTTGCCCACAGATGTGGATCTGTCGATGAAGTTGAAACTGTCGACGCTACTTGAGTCATTGCTTATATCGGAGTTTGCAGATGACCCGAAGGATATGTTGCTGAAGATCTTGGCGAGCTTTTCACTTGCCCGGGTGCTGATGAAGCGTGGCGACGAAATTTCTCCATCGCTTGACTCTGTTGACGATGATGAGTCCGAAATATCGGGATCGACCGCCGATAATCCCGACGAGATCGGAATTTCGAAACGATATGATCCTTCCTTCTCGACGCAGACGTGGAACTCTCCAAACGTCATCTCCACGGGCTCCTCCAGATAGGCATATGCATCCAAACGGGAGGGCGGGTGAGGAACAAAATCAACGAGACCAGTTTCGATCTGTTTACCTATGTCCATGATGTTGCTTGCTATCGACGAAGTCGACGATCTTGAACGTGCCATCGAGATCAGCTCCTTGTCGCCTCTAGTCCCCACAGACGGCGCCAATTGACAAGGTATTAACTTGTCAATGCCTACGGATTGTAGACTAGGGTTTAGTTGGATGTAGAGGGCAAGTAGATCTCGAAGGTTTCAGCCGAAAAGTACTCGAAGAATATAAAACTAGGGTTGTGTTGACAGTAGATTGATGCGTCTCCAACGTATCTATAATTTCTTATGTTCCATGATAGTTTTATGACAATACCTACATGTTTTGTTCACACTTTATATCGTTTTGTTGCGTTTTCCGGAACTAACCTATTGACGAGATGCCGAAGTGCCAGTTCCTGTTTTCTGCTGTTTTTGGTTTCAGAAATCCTAGTAAGGAAATATTCTCGGAATTGGATGAAATCAACGCCCAGCATCTTATAATTGCACGAAGCTTCCAGAACACCGGA
The DNA here is from genome assembly GCF_022539505.1 of Lolium rigidum. Lineage (NCBI taxonomy): Eukaryota > Viridiplantae > Streptophyta > Magnoliopsida > Poales > Poaceae > Lolium > Lolium rigidum. Next base: position 86,505,965 of record NC_061512.1, on the reverse strand, counting down.
GAGGCACCAGAGGGGAGCCCTGGTGGCCCCACACGTGTGGGTGGCGCAGCCAAGGAGCCAGGCGCGCCCCCCTATTGTGTGGCGGCTCCGTAACCCTTCCGACTCCGCCTCTTCGCCTATTTAAAGCTCCCTGACCTAAATCTTCGACACGAAAAAACCACGGTACGAGAAACCTTCTAGAGCCACCGCCATCGCGAAGCCAAGATCTGGGGGACAGGAGTCTCTGTTCCGGCACGCCGCCGGGACGGGGAAGTGCCCCCGGAAGGCTCCTCCATCAACACCACCGCCATCTTCATCACCGCTGCTGTCTCCTATGATGAGGAGGGAGTAGTTCTCCATCGAGGCTAAGGGCTGTACCGGTAGCTATGTGGTTAATCTCTCTCCTATGTACTTCAATACAATGATCTCATGAGCTGCCTTACATGATTGAGATTCATATGAGCTTTGTATCACTATTAGTCTATGTGCTACTCTTGTGATGTTATTAAAGTAGTCTATTCCTCCTTCACGGTGTAATGGTGACAGTGTGTGCATCGTGTAGTTCTTGGTGTAGGTTATGATCATAATCTCTTGTAGGTTATGGAGTTAATTATTACTATGATAGTATTGATGTGATTCATTCCCCCTTCACAGTGTAAAGGTGACAGTGTGTATGCTATGTTAGTACTTGGTTTAAATTGCAAAGATCTATTATGCTCTAAAGGTTACTTAAATATGAATGCCGAATGTTGTGGAGCTTGTTAACTCCGGCATTGAGGTGCTCTTGTAGCCCTACACAACGAATGGTGTTCATTATCAAACAAGAGTATATGTAGCACAAAGGAAGAGAACTTATTTATTTATGTGATCAATGTTGAGAGTGTCCACTAGTGAAAGTATGATCCCTAGGCCTTGTTTCCAAGCACTGAAACTCCGTTTACTTACTGTTATGTTGCATGTTTACTCGCTGCCATATTTTATTCAGATTACTATTGCTACTCATATACATCCATACAACTTGTATTTCACTATCTCTTCGCCGAACTAGTGCACCTATACGTCTGACAAGTGTATTAGGTGTGTTGGGGACACAAGAGACTTCTTGTATCGTGATTGCAGGGTTGCTTGAGAGGGATATCTTTGACCTCTTCCTCCCCGAGTTCGATAAACCTTGGGTGATCCACTTAAGGGAAACTTGCTGCTGTTCTACAAACCTCTGCTCTTGGAGGCCCAACACTGTCTACAAGAATAGAAGCACACATAGACATCAAGCACTTTTCTGGCGCCGTTGCCGGGGAGGAAAGGTAAAAGGCACTCATACTCCGGTCCCAGGTAACTAAGTACTTTTCTGGCGCCATTGTGTGAGTGTTCGAAGATATTTCCTTTAGATCCTGCAATTGCATCTTTTTGTTTCTTGTTAAACACTAGTAAGGCATAATGGAAAACATTTGTGAGCTTTTTAAACTATTTCTTGAGTCAAGACATGAATAGTTTAATGCGAAAATTAAAAAACCTATGGAACCTTATTTGCATACTAGTAGTAATATTAGTATGAACGCTTTGAACACCATTGTTGATAATGATATAGAAAATTCTAAGCTTGGGGAGGTTGGTTTTGATGAAAATGATCTCTTTAGCCCTCCGGGTATTGAGGAGAAAGTTTATGTTGATTATGATATGCCTCCCATATATGATGATTATAATGATAGTGGTCTTCTGGTGCCGCCTACTATGGAGGATAAAGTTTATTATGATGATACTATACCTCCTGTATTTGATGATGAGAATAATAATGATAGCTACTTTGTTGAATTTGCTCCCACTACAACTAATAAAATTGATTATGCTTATGTGGAGAGTAATGATACTTTTATGCATGTGAATAAGAATGCTTTATGTGATACTTATATTGTTGAGTTTGTTCATGATGCCACTGAAAGTTAGTATGAGAGAGGGAAACATGGTTATATGCATCTTAATAATGTTAAGTTTCCCCTCTTTATGTTGAGAATTGTGAAGTTACACTTGTTTTATCTTTCTATGCTTATTGCATTATGCTTCATGAATTTGTTTATTTACAAGATTCCTTTTCATAGGAAGTGGGTTAGACTTAAAAGTGTTTCTAATTTTCTTCTTGATGCTCTCTTTTGCTTCAATTCTTATTTCTTGCGAGTGCATCATTAAAATTGCTGAGCCCATCTTAATGGCTATAAAGAAAGAACTTCTTGGGAGATAACCCATGTCTTTATTTTGTTACTGTTTTGTTGAGTCTTGGAAGTTGTTAATACTGTAGCAACCTCTCCTTATCCTTATTTTATTGCATTGTTCTGCCAAGTAAAGTCTTTGATAGTAAAGTCAATACTAGATTTGGATTACTGCGCAGAAACAGATTTCTATTTGTCACGAATTTGGGCAGGGTTCTCTGTAAGTAACTCAGAAAAATCTGCCAATTTACGTGCGCGATCCTCAGATATGTACGCAACTTTCATTCAATTTGAGCATTTTCATCTGAGCAAGTCCAGTGCCTCTAAAAAATTCGTCTTTACGGATCGTTCTGTTTTGACAGATTCTGCCTTTTATTTCGCATTGCCTCTTTTGCTCGTGTTGGATGGATTTCTTTGTTCCATTGACTTCCAGTAGCTTTGGGCAATGTCCAGAAGTGTTAAGAATGATTGTGTTACCTCTGAACATGTGAATTTTTGATTATGCACTAACCCTCTAATGAGTTGTTTCGAGTTTGGTGTGGAGGAAGTTTTCAAGGGTCAAGAGAGGAGGATGATATATGATCAAGAATAGTGAAAAGTCTAAGCTTGGGGATGCCCCCGTGGTTCATCCCTGCATATTTCAAGAAGACTCAAGCGTCTAAGCTTGGGGATGCCCAAGGCATCCCCTTCTTCATCAACTTATCAGGTTTCTTCTATTGAAACTATATTTTTATTCGGTCACATCATATGTTCTTTACTTGGAGCGTCTGTTTGTTTTTGTTTTGTTTGAATAAATTCATGCTTGTGTGGGAGAGAGACACGCTCCGCTGTTGCGTATGAACACATGTGTTCTTAGCTTTACTCTTAATGTTCATGGCGAAGGTTGAAACAACTTCGTTAATTGCTATTTGGTTGGAAACAGAAAATGCTTCATGTGGTAATTGGTATAATGTCTTGAATAATTTGATACTTGGCAATTGTTGTGCTCATATAGATCATGTTTAAGCTCTTGCATCATGTACTTTGTACCCATTAATGAAGAACTACATAGAGCTTGTTAAAATCTGGTTTGCATGATTGGTCTCTAGAGTCTAGATATTTTCTGATTAAGGTGTTTGAACAACAAGGAAGACGATGTAAAGTCTTATAATGCTTACAATATGTTCATATGTGAGTCTTGCTGCACCGTTTTATACTTGAGTTTGCTTCAAACAACCTTGCTAGCCTAGCCTTGTATTGAGAGGAATTCTTCTCGTGCATCCAAATCCTTGAGCCAAAAACTATGCCATTTGTGTCCACCATACCTACCTACCACATGGTATTTCTCTGCCATTCCAAGCAAATACTTCATGTGCTACCTTTAAACAATTCAAAAGCTATTATCTCTTATTTGTGTCAATGTTTTATAGCTCATGAGGAAGTATGTGGTGTTTATCTTTCGATCTTGTCAATTATTTCGGACAGACTTTCACCAATGGACTAGTGGCATATCCGCTTATCCAATAATTTAGCAAAAAGAGCTGGCAATGGGGTTCCCAGCCCCGATTAATTAACTTGCATTAATAATTCTCTTCACATGTTTTGCCCTGATCTATCAGTAAGCAACTTAATTTTGCAAATAGACACTCCTTCATGGTATGTGATTGTTGGAAGGCACCCGAGGATTCGGTTAGCCATGGCTTGAGAAAGCAAAGGTTGGGAGGAGTGTCATCTAAAGAAAATAAAAAAAATATAAACTAAACTAAAGTACATGTGTAAACAAAGAGAAGAGGGATGATCTACCTTGCTGGTAGAGATAACGTCCTTCATGGGAGCCGCTCTTGAAAGTCTGGTTGATAAGGTAGTTAGAGTACCCGCTACCATTCGTTGACAACAACAAACACCTCTCAAAACTTTACTTTTATACTCTCTATATGATTTCAAAACTTAAAAAGCTCTAGCACATGATTTAATCCCTGCTTCCCTCTGCGAAGGGCCATTCTTGTCAACACCCGGATTTTTAAGTCCGGATGCCTATTATGTCATTCATCGCAATCCCAGGATAATGTTGTTGCGAGGCATAATAGTCGAATATCACAGTCATTATTTATTACAAGCCATATTGTCTTACAACATTTGAATCACATGATTCATTTTACACAAATAGTTGATCTATCGATCAACATACATACACAAGTTCATACATAGCGGAAGCGTAACGATAAATGGACTCTCTAGTCCACAGGCCAACGTTTGACGTCAGAAACTCCTAGTTGTCGTAGGCGTCCTGCTGGTCATCCTCGTGATAGTTCTGTTCATCGTCATACTCTGGCCATTTGAATAGCCAGGGACAAAGCCGTAAGTACTTTAAGTACTTGCAAACTAACACTAATGTAAATGCCAACTCTTTGGATAAAGGTGCTAAGCTCTAATTAAATTTGCATAAGCCATATTTTAGTTCACAAGTAATTGATCATGTGCTAACTAACTCAAGTGGGAACATTAGTGTCATTCCCACAACATTTGTTGTAATTCAACAAGTCACCAAGTCACCATTCATATTCACTAAAGTTTTCAAAAATCTGACACTGGAAACTGTATGGCCTTTCCAACCGTCCGTAACCGTGGACGCGGCTATTCGAATAGATTTACACTCTGCAGAGGTTGCACACTTGTGCCACAACATTTAATTTCATCTGTCGGAATAACTACGGATCATCGTAACACAGTACGCGGATCATCAACCATAACCTTTCACTTACACATCCTAGTATGAGCACCTCTCCCCATGAGCTTGGCCTCCCAGTGAAAACCTACTGTTAACCTGGGAACTGCACAGGGCTTGGCCATACAATTCACATCATTTCTCAACAACGGAGGCAGCCTGGCATAACCCCTATGACGTGTGTTCAGAGGGAACCCATACTAAAATCTATAAACTTCCAGTTAAGCCCTACCCATAATCAGGTATTGTGGGGGTACTCAGAAATTGGAAAGGTATCGCATTCAAACCAATATCAGGTTTTCATCAAAAATCACTATCTTCTCTTGTTCACATTCAACCTCAAATCATTCAATGGAATGTTTCATCATTCCAAGGTTTCAAATTCAACAAGTCATATGTTCCCATCTAGAGTAGTCAAGTTTTAGTATTTTAGCACTAGCACTAGTCATGAGGGGTGCTACATTGCTTTGCTATCCTTGCTACTAACTTTGCTACTCTAGTCATCTTCTCTATTTAGACCAAGTTGAATTTACTCTTTGAAAACAACAAGTAAAACTTGTATGGTATAAACTTAGGATAGGCTTGTGTTAAGAAAGGTAAGAATCATGGTGCCTTGCCCAAAGAGGGCTTTGCACTTTGCAAGAGTATTAGCTTGCCTTGGTAGTTCTCTAGGTTTTCTCCTTCTTCTTCTGGGTAGAATCCTTCTTCCTCTTGGTAATCTCCGGTGCTAGCGTCTAAATTTGAATACGAGGTATAATCACTTAACAAGCTCAAGAGCTAGACTAATCACATCATTACTTCACACAAACTATGCTAAGCACACACATAAAATAATTAGGTGTATTGGTTTTCTTTATTAAGGAAAAATAATTTCCTCTCATTACATATGTAATTAATAATCTCTATTTAGTTCTTGAGAGAAATAATTTCCTCTCATTGAAATCTTCTTAAGATTTAATTTCTCAAATAATCATACATGAATTTATATTGACCTAAGTCAACCATTCATTATCATCATTTGAGAAAATGATTTAAATGAGGTAGACCACCTCATACCATTTAATAATTCTACAATTGATTTAATTCTCCAAGTATTCATATAAGAGTGTTTGACCAGAGGTTCAAACATCACATGAATTCACCTGAGACAAAGTTTAAATGAAGTAAAATACTTCATATGATTTACATAATAGTTTTGGACAATATCACTTAACTAAACTAGCCATATTGTCCATTAATTAAACTAGGGCATGATCATGCAAAGTGACCACACCATTTTCTTGCAGAAACAATTAGTGTAAGTCAAATGTGAGCTATTGGAGTTGGAATTAATTCAATATCTATTCTGGTTGATTTTTAATAATTATTTGAATATGAAAAAGTCCCTGCCTTCTTCTTTTTATCATTTTATTTCCACAACAGATCTCGAAGTGAGACCAGTGGCATAATGTAGATCTTTTTACTAGCTTTCCAACAATATAAAGTTTGTCAAATTTGGCCAAGCCAAACAGATTCTATGAATTTTCAAAGTTGGGTCCAGTATTGAATTCGAATTAAATTTATTAAACGAGATTTGAATTAAAAAGGCCGGCGGGAAAACTAACTGGGCCTAAACGATTAAAACGGCCCAAGGCCAGCCCACCACGCGTCCACGCACGCGTGGGCAGCCTGACAAGGGGCTCCACCCGTCAGCGACGCTTAACGCCCGAAGCGGTATGGATCAACGAGGTGCGTTGGATTAGAACAGGATCTAACGGCGCACGTTCATCGTCGTCGACGGCGAGAGAGGGACTCGCCGGCGGCTCAGGTAGGGGGTCGGAGGGCTCACCGTGGCTCCAGCTAGGGTGGGCAGTGTGCTTGGGGATGTTGTGGACGACGGCGAAGCTCCTGGTACCGGCGGCAGCTCGAGGGGCGGCTTCCTTCTTCGGCGATCGTCGGCTACTGTGGGCGGCGGCGATCTAGCAATTGGGAGCGTATGGTGGCTAATCGAGCATTGTGAGGTGATGAGGAAGTCGAGGAAGGAGAGGGGAGTGTGGTGGTGTGAAGGGATCGTCGAGGCGATGCCTCCTTTTATAGGCGCGAGGGTGGCCGTGGGTGCTGCGGCAAGGGCGACAAGAGCGCGGCCGCTCCGGTGGGCTAGAGGGCTAGGCGACGACGGGGTCGTGTTCACGACGTCACGGCGAGGCTAGGAGCGTGAACAGCGCGGCAAGGGGACGCATAGGGTGGTCGGGACCGTGCATGTACTGGCGCGGCAATGGCGGGCGCGCTCGTCCTCTCCGGCGGCCGTGGTCGCCAAGGCATGACGCGAGCATGTCCGGCGAGCGCCGCGTGGCGAGGAGGGTACCAGGGTGCGCGGAGATGGTCGGGGTACGACGAGGTACGGCGAGCGCCGCGTGGCCGTGTCGCGCGCGTCCGTGCGCCGATGACGTCGCCATGCCTCTGGCGGCGTACCTGGGACGTACTGGGCGCGCGTCGTCCGGGTCCTGTCGTCGTCCTCTCGGTCAATGGCGCGTACGGGAGATCTTCTGGGATCAAGGGCTAGCTACTGGACAGGGTGGCGAGGCCGATCGTGGAGAGAAAGAGAGGGGAAGGTGTCGAGGTGGAACGTGGCCGGCATGGCCATGTCCACACCATGTCTGGCCCTCTCCTTGGTTTCCTTAGCATGGGCTAGGTGTAGGAGTGTCCAGGGGTCAAGGCTAGAGCAAGTGATGGTCAAATGGTGGCGTGGTTTGATCATATTTGCAAAATTGGGAATGTTGCATATGTTTCAATGTCTCATCTTCTCTTGATCATAACTCTTGATCCAAACTGAATTTGGTATGGTGCTCTTTACAAAAGTTGTTCACCTTGTTGTGTACTTGGATGACATGCAAAGATTTGAATTTGTTTAGTTTAGAAATCTTGAAATATAGAGGCTCAAAGTGGTGACCAGAATGTAAAAGTCAGAAATGACCATTATCTCATGTGATTATATTTTGATTTTTGAAATTGATTTAAATGGTATTTCTTTGATCCTCAAAGTTGTATTAACTCTTTCATATCATATTACAAATCATAGTGAAGATCAAATAGGTTTAAGATCAAATTTGCAAAAATGGCATATGCCATATGTTAGGGTTTTTAGGGTTTTATTTATATTTGATTTCTTTCTCTTTTTGCTTTATTTGTTTGATGATCTTCACTTTATCATTTTAGGGTTTTAGTGTTCATTACCTAGACAATAAAACAATCATCATGGCATAGCACTCAAAATGCACAAGTCCTATGCAGGGCACTATATGCAATTTTAAAAGTTTTTGTTGGTTCTCAAATTTGGATCTCTGGAATTCTTCTTCTTCCTTTTATTGAAAATTGGGATGTTACAAACCCTTCCCCCTTACAAAAGATCTCGTCCCGAGATCTTAAAGAAAATTAGGTACTAAAGAGATCTGGGTATTCTTTCTTCATGTCTTCCTCTCGCTCCCAGGTGGCTTCATCTTCAGTATGGTTGCTCCACTGTATCTTCAGAAACTTGATGCTTCGGGTGCGGGTGGTTCTGTATGCTTCTTCCAAAATGCGAATCGGCACTTCACGGTATGTCAGGTCCTGGTTGATATCCACCGAACGGTTATCGATGTTTTTGAACACCTCGGTCTTCTCAGGGACTTCAAGGCACTTCCGGAGAAGTGAGATGTGAAACACGTCGTGCACAGCCGACATTTCTTCAGGCAACTCCAGTTGATAAGATACTTCTCCTCGGCGACTCAGAACTTTGAAGGGTCCGACATATCGAGGTGCGAGCTTTCCTTTCAGTTGAAATCTCTGCATTCCTTTCAGGGGGGATACTTTGAGATAGACAAAATCTCCGATCTCAAAGGTCATCTCTCGGCGTCTCTTGTCGGCGTAACTCTTCTGCCTGGACTGAGCAGTCTTGAGGTATTCGCGGATCTTGTGCACCTTCTCTTCAGCTTCACGAAGAACATCAGGTCCAAAGACTTGACTCTCTCCGACTTCCGACCAATTCAGGGGGGTACGGCACTTCCTTCCGTACAGGGCTTCAAAGGGGGCCATCTGTAAACTGGCTTGGTAACTATTGTTGTAAGAGAATTCTGCGTAAGGCAGGCAGTCTTCCCACTTGGATCCATATTCCAGTACACATGCTCTCAGCATGTCCTCCAATATCTGGTTGACTCTCTCGGTCTGTCCATCGGTCTGCGGGTGATAGGCGGTGCTAAAATTCAGACGGGTTCCTAGTCCTTCATGCACCTTTTGCCAGAATCTTGAGGTGAATTGTGATCCTCTATCTGACACTATCGACTTCGGGGTTCCGTGCAGTGCGACTATTCTGGAAATATACAGCTCAGCTAACTTGGGGCCTTGGTAGGTGGTCTTGACAGCGAGGAAATGAGCTACCTTGGTCAATCTATCAACAACTACCCATATGGAATCATTGCCTTTGCTGGATTTGGGCAAACCTGTGATAAAGTCCATTCCTACAGAGTCCCACTTCCATTCCGGAATCTGTAGGGGTTGCAGCAGTCCTGCGGGTCGCTGATGTTCTGCCTTGACTCGCTGACAGATATCACACTTGGCGATGTAGCTTCCGATCTCCCTCTTCATTCCATGCCACCAGAATTGTTCCTTCAGATCTTGGTACATCTTGGTACCTCCGGGGTGAAGAGAGTATAAGGTGTCATGGGCTTCCTTCAGAATAACTTGCTTCAACTCTGAGTCTGACGGTACACACAGGCGTCCATTGTACCAAAGAACTCCTTCTTCATCTACGGTGAATCCCGGTGCTTTTCCTGCGGCTATTTGGGTCTTGATTCCGTCAATGCTGGCATTTCCCTTCTTAGCTTCCTTGATCTGACCAATCAAGGTGGGTTGTAGCTCCATGCTGGCTAAGAATCCTTCACTGACTAACTCCATTCTAAATTGCTCAAACTCCTGGTATAGGCTGGGTTGTTCTTCGGCTATCATTGAGTTCAACTGACACGGCAGTCTACTCAGCGCATCCGCTACCACATTGGCCTTGCCGGGGTGGTAGTGAATCTCCATATCATAATCCTTGATCAATTCTAACCATCTTCTTTGCCTCATATTCAGCTCCTTCTGGGTGAAGATATACTTCAGGCTCTTGTGATCCGAATAGATCTCGCAGCGATTACCCATGAGGTAATGACGCCACACCTTCAGTGCTAAAACTACGGCTGCGAGCTCGAGGTCATGGGTTGGATAATTCTGCTCATGCTGCTTCAGTTGCCGAGACAGATAAGATATCACTTTGCCTTCCTGCATCAACACACATCCGAGACCAATCTTGGATGCATCGCAGTAAACGTCAAAGGGTTTGGTGATGTCCGGCATGATCAGAATTGGGGCTGAGGTTAGTCTAAGCTTGAGTTGTTGGAAACTCTCTTCGCATTTGTCCGTCCATTCGAACTTCTTATCCTTCTTCAACAATTGGGTCATTGGTCGAGCGATGCTCGAAAAGCCTTCTACAAATCTGCGGTAATATCCGGCTAATCCAAGAAAAGCGCGGACCTCGGTCTGGGTGGTTGGGGCTTTCCATTCTGCAACAGTCTTGATCTTGGCGGGATCTATGGCAATTCCTCCTACAGACAAGATATGTCCCAGGAATCCTACTTCCTTCAGCCAAAACTCACATTTGCTGAACTTAGCATACAGCTTATGCTCTCTAAGGGTCTCCAAGACAGCTTCTAGGTGTCGCTCATGTTCTTCTTCAGACTTGGAGTAGATTAGAATATCATCGATGAAAACGACAACAAACTTATCCAGAAAGTTCATGAAGATCTTATTCATGAGGTTCATGAAATAAGTGGGAGCATTGGTCAGTCCAAAAGACATGACATTGTACTCGTACAATCCATATCTGGTGGTAAAGGCAGTTTTGGGAATGTCCGATGCACGAATCTTCAGCTGGTGGTATCCAGTCCTGAGATCAATCTTTGAGAATACTACGGCACCGGTCAGCTGGTCAAACAGGTCTTCTATCTTCGGCAAGGGGTATTTGTTCTTGATGGTGACATCGTTAAGCTTACGATAGTCCGTACATAGACGACTGGCACCATCCTTCTTATCCACAAACAAAACTGGGGATCTCCAAGGCGACGCACTTGGTCGAATCAGACCTTTGGCTAACAGTTCATCCAGTTGCTTCTTCAGTTCCACTAGCTCCGCTGGGTTCATGCTATAGGCTCTCTGGGCTATAGGTCCGGTTCCGGGGATTAACTCGATGATAAACTCGATATCCCGATCTGGGGGCATACCGGGCAAACCATCAGGAAACACATCAGGGTATCGACAGACAACCCTGATCTGATCCAAAGTTGGCTTGGCTACACTCTGGTTGCAGGTAAATTTTCTGGGTAGTAGTTCAGAGACATGTTCTACTATGATACCGGTGCTACTGGTCATGGTGATGGCTTTCTTGGCACAGTCAATCATTCCATGGTGTTTGGCCATCCAATCCATTCCCAACACTATTTCCAAACCTTTGGTTCCCAGAATTATCAGATTGGCATAAAAATCTACTTCATGTATTCTGATGGGTACATTTTTACAAAATTTTCTGGCTTTAGTGGTTGATCCGGGGATTTGAACTATCATGACATGTTTCAAACTGAGAGGTTGAATTTTACTTGTTGATGCAAAGTCTTCAGTGACAAAAGAATGAGATGCTCCGGAATCAAACAACACTCTGGCAGGTACTGAGTTGACAGGAAACATACCCAGTGCAACATCTGGTGCTTCCTGGGCTTCTTCGGCGTTCATGTGGAAGAGACGGCCGTTGCGGTTATTGGGGTTGTTGGGGGCGAACTTCTTTCCGGTGGAGACGCGGCGTTGCTGCTGAGCAGGTGCAGCGGTGTTGCCGGCGAGCTTGGCGAGTCTCTTGGGGCACTCGTTGGAGTAGTGTCCCACTACACCACACTCATAACAAGTGATAGTGGACTTGTCCTTGGTTGCAACGGGAATGGCGTAGCTTCCAGTCCTTGGAGCGGTGTTGGTGTTGTTGTTGTTGGTGTTGGGGGCTCTCATTGGGGCGCGGTTGAAGTTGTTGGTGTTGTTCTGGTAGTTGTGGTTGTTGTTGGAATGGCCTCCTGGCCTGGGGTTTCCTCCACTCCGGTTCTGAAATCCGGGGCGTGAAGTCTGCATCTGGGGCTTGTTGTTTCTGGGGGCAAAACCTCCGCTTGAGCTGGGGCGATACTTTGGAGTATTGCTGGGCCCACTCGGTGCATCATGCGGCGTTTGCGGTTCTCATTGGCTTGGTTCAACTTGCCCTCCATCTGAATGGCGGAGTCAACAAGGGCTTCAAGGTCGGCAAAGGGGATGTTGACTAGGACAGTCTGCATCTCATCATGCAATCCGTTCAGGAATCGCTCCCGCCTCTTCTCAGTGGTGTCGGTCTCATCGGGGGCGTACCTTGACAGTGTAAGGAACCTGTCGCGGTATTCTACCACCGTCATCCGTCCTTGCTTGAGTTCGCGGAACTCATCCCGCATCTTCTTGATAAGACCCGGGGGCACATGGTACTTGCTGAACTTGAGCTTGAAATCTGCCCAAGTCATGACTTGTCCTCCGTTCATGGCATGGGTGCTAGTCCACCAGGCTCGGGCTGGTCCGGCAAGATAGTGAGTTGCAAACAGGACCTTCTCGTTGGCTTCACCTCCGGCGACCTCCAAATTGTTCTCCATAGTCTGGAGCCAGTCGTCGGCGTCGAGGGGTTCTTCAGTCTTGCTGAACACCGGAGGGTTGGTGTTCTCGAAGTTCTTGAGCTTTGATCCGGGATGATCATGATTCCCATGGCCTTGGTTAGCAAGGTTTTGCAGTGCTGCGATATTGGCTTGACGTTCAGCTCTTTCAGTCTCCCTGTCTTGAAGCAGGGTTTGCAGCAGTTGCATCATGGCATCGTTGTTGTTGCGATTGGGAGGGGCCATCTAAGTATACAGAAGATTATAAGATAAGAGGGAAATTTCTATGGTTTATTTTGAGTGAGTTCAAAAACTTGTAAAACTTGAATGCTTTTGATGACAAACACAAACATTCATTCATTCATTCAACATAACACATTACAAGCTAACCGATCAACACTCCCCATGGTTTTAAGAACCATGCTCATGCTACGATACAACGGGTGGGATACAACTCACACCTACATCAGTGATCAAGTGCAACTACCCTCATCCTCAATGTCGATAGGAACGACATCGTCAGGTCCGGGCTCCAGGAACGCGTAGTCCTCCTCCTCAGTGAAACCGTCCTCCTCAAAGTCGTCATCGTCACTCAGGAAGGCGTCTCCTCCCTGAATGTCGATGCCAGCCTCCTCATCTTCCATCTCTCTCAGCTGATCCTCCTGGGCCTTGACAGTGGCCTCAAGTGACGCGATCTGGGCGCGAAGGCGCACAATAGTAGCATCCCTCTTGGCACGCTGCAGGCGAAGCTTGTTGCGGTCCTTGGACAGCATCTTGATAGCATCACCATGAGTGGCCAGTGCGAGGTGAGTCTGGTTCGCGTACGCACGGGCGTTGTCCAGATCCTGCTGGGTATGATACAGTATGAAATCTAGGTGCTCGACGTGGTGCCTCAACTCAGGGTGAGACTGCAGAGCCATGGGCACTCCTGCGGCATCACGCTTCACTAGGTGAGCGAAACGGGACGAAAGCAAGCGCACCGCGTTCTGTCCACAGAGGCGTGTCAGTGCCTCCTGCAGGCCTCGTGCGAGCCCATCGAGCCAGTTGCTCTCACGGAAGGAGAAAAGGATTCTCTCCGAGGTGGGAGACTCCATGTTTCCCCTCAGATCTGCAGTAATGATCCATTGCAGCTCGCCGCCAGGCTGATCATTCACCTGGATCCCATGGAACTCGGGCTGGAGGCGTCCCAGAAAGTTCGAGACCGCGGTGAGATCGTGCTCGAAGATCAAGCTGCCTCCGTTACCAAGTTGATAAAACTTGGTGTTGACAGGTGCGTTGGGCTCCATCTGAAAGTGAATTGGGAGAGTAAGTTAGAGAGTGAACAAGTGTGGCAAAATTTTAAGTAGACACAATAAGAAAGAGCATGATTTATCAAATTTCGAAAAAGCCTCCAAGACAAGAATATGGGTAACTTTTCATAAATATTCTCTTCATTTTGATTTCAAAGTTAGGTTTTTATGAACGCCCATTCTAACTAAGGTTTTCTAAGGTCAAACAATGGCTCTGATACCAACTTGTCAACACCCGGATTTTTAAGTCCGGATGCCTATTATGTCATTCATCGCAATCCCAGGATAATGTTGTTGCGAGGCATAATAGTCGAATATCACAGTCATTATTTATTACAAGCCATATTGTCTTACAACATTTGAATCACATGATTCATTTTACACAAATAGTTGATCTATCGATCAACATACATACACAAGTTCATACATAGCGGAAGCGTAACGATAAATGGACTCTCTAGTCCACAGGCCAACGTTTGACGTCAGAAACTCCTAGTTGTCGTAGGCGTCCTGCTGGTCATCCTCGTGATAGTTCTGTTCATCGTCATACTCTGGCCATTTGAATAGCCAGGGACAAAGCCGTAAGTACTTTAAGTACTTGCAAACTAACACTAATGTAAATGCCAACTCTTTGGATAAAGGTGCTAAGCTCTAATTAAATTTGCATAAGCCATATTTTAGTTCACAAGTAATTGATCATGTGCTAACTAACTCAAGTGGGAACATTAGTGTCATTCCCACAACATTTGTTGTAATTCAACAAGTCACCAAGTCACCATTCATATTCACTAAAGTTTTCAAAAATCTGACACTGGAAACTGTATGGCCTTTCCAACCGTCTGTAACCGTGGACGCGGCTATTCGAATAGATTTACACTCTGCAGAGGTTGCACACTTGTGCCACAACATTTGATTTCATCCGTCGGAATAACTCCGGATCATCGTAACACAGTACGCGGATCATCAACCATAACCTTTCACTTACACATCCTAGTATGAGCACCTCTCCCCATGAGCTTGGCCTCCCAGTGAAAACCAACCGTTAACTCCGGGAACCGCACGAGGCTTGGTCGTACAATTCACCTCAATTCACATCATTTCTCAACAACGGAGGCAGCCTGGCATAACCCCTATGACGTGTGTTCAGAGGGAACCCATACTAAAATCTATAAACTTCCAGTTAAGCCCTACCCATAATCAGGTATTGTGGGGGTACTCAGAAATTGGAAAGGTATCGCATTCAAACCAATATCAGGTTTTCATCAAAAATCACTATCTTCTCTTGTTCACATTCAACCTCAAATCATTCAATGGAATGTTTCATCATTCCAAGGTTTCAAATTCAACAAGTCATATGTTCCCATCTAGAGTAGTCAAGTTTTAGTATTTTAGCACTAGCACTAGTCATGAGGGGTGCTACATTGCTTTACTATCCTTGCTACTAACTTTGCTACTCTAGTCATCTTCTCTATTTAGACCAAGTAAACAACAAGTAAAACTTGTATGGTATAAACTTAGGATAGGCTTGTGTTAAGAAAGGTAAGAATCACGGTGCCTTGCCCAAAGAGGGCTTTGCACTTTGCAAGAGTATTAGCTTGCCTTGGTAGTTCTCTAGGTTTTCTCCTTCTTCTTCTGGGTAGAATCCTTCTTCCTCTTGGTAATCTCCGGTGCTAGCGTCTAAATTTGAATACGAGGTATAATCACTTAACAAGCTCAAGAGCTAGACTAATCACATCATTACTTCACACAAACTATGCTAAGCACACACATAAAATAATTAGGTGTATTGGTTTTCTTTATTAAGGAAAAATAATTTCCTCTCATTACATATGTAATTAATAATCTCTATTTAGTTCTTGAGAGAAATAATTTCCTCTCATTGAAATCTTCTTAAGATTTAATTTCTCAAATAATCATACATGAATTTATATTGACCTAAGTCAACCATTCATTATCATCATTTGAGAAAATGATTTAAATGAGGTAGACCACCTCATACCATTTAATAATTCTACAATTGATTTAATTCTCCAAGTATTCATATAAGAGTGTTTGACCAGGGGTTCAAACATCACATGAATTCACCTGAGACAAAGTTTAAATGAAGTAAAATACTTCATATGATTTACATAATAGTTTTGGACAATATCACTTAACTAAACTAGCCATATTGTCCATTAATTAAACTAGGGCATGATCATGCAAAGTGACCACACCATTTTCTTGCAGAAACAATTAGTGTAAGTCAAATGTGAGCTATTGGAGTTGGAATTAATTCAATATCTATTCTGGTTGATTTTTAATAATTATTTGAATATGAAAAAGTCCCTGCCTTCTTCTTTTTATCATTTTATTTCCACAATAGATCTCGAAGGGAGACCAGTGGCATAATGTAGATCTTTTTACTAGCTTTCCAACAATATAAAGTTTGTCAAATTTGGCCAAGCCAAACAGATTCTATGAATTTTCAAAGTTGGGTCCAGTATTGAATTCGAATTAAATTTATTAAACGAGATTTGAATTAAAAAGGCCGGCGGGAAAACTAACTGGGCCTAAACGATTAAAACGGCCCAAGGCCAGCCCACCACGCGTCCACGCACGCGTGGGCTGCCTGACAAGGGGCTCCACCCGTCAGCGACGCTTAACGCCCGAAGCGGTATGGATCAACGAGGTGCGTTGGATTAGAACAGGATCTAACGACGCACGTTCATCGTCGTCGACGGCGAGAGAGGGGCTCGCCGGCGGCTCAGGTAGGGGGTCGGAGGGCTCACCGTGGCTCCAGCTAGGGTGGGCAGTGTGCTTGGGGACGTTGTGGACGACGGCGAAGCTCCTGGTACCTGTGGCAGCTCCAGGGGCGGCTTCCTTCTCCGGCGATCGTCGGCTACTGTGGGCGGCGGCGATCTAGCAATTGGGAGCGTCTGGTGGCTAATCGAGCATTGTGAGGTGATGAGGAAGTCGAGGAAGGAGAGGGGAGTGTGGTGGTGTGAAGGGATCGTCGAGGCGATGCCTCCTTTTATAGGCGCGAGGGTGGCCGTGGGTGCTGCGGCAAGGGCGACAAGAGCGCGGCCGCTCCGGTGGGCTAGAGGGCTAGGCTACGATGGGGTCGTGTTCACGACATCACGGCGAGGCTAGGAGCGTGAACGGCGCGGCAAGGGGACGCGTAGGGTGGTCGGGACCGTGCATGTACTGGCGCGGCAATGGCGGGCGCGCTCGTCCTCTCCGGCGGCCGTGGTCGCCAAGGCATGACGCGAGCGTGTCCGGCGAGCGCCGCGTGGCGAGGAGGGTACCAGGGTGCGCGGAGATGGTCGGGGTACGACGAGGTACGGCGAGCGCCGCGTGGCCGTGTCGCGCACGTCCGTGCGCCGATGACGTCGCCATGCCGCTGGCGGCGTACCTGGGACGTACTGGGCGCGCGTCGTCCGGGTCATGTCGTCGTCCTCTCGGTCAATGGCGCGTACGGGAGATCTTCTGGGATCAAGGGCTAGCTACTGGACAGGGTGGCGAGGCCGATCGTGGAGAGAAAGAGAGGGGAAGGTGTCGAGGTGGAACGTGGCCGACATGGCCATGTCCACACCATGTCTGGCCCTCTCCTTGGTTTCCTTGGCATGGGTTAGGTGTAGGAGTGTCCAGGGGTCAAGGCTAGAGCAAGTGATGGTCAAATGGTGGCGTGGTTTGATCATATTTGCAAAATTGGGAATGTTGCATATGTTTCAATGTCTCATCTTCTCTTGATCATAACTCTTGATCCAAACTGAATTTGGTATGGTGCTCTTTACAAAAGTTGTTCACCTTGTTGTGTACTTGGATGAGATGCAAAGATTTGAATTTGTTTAGTTTAGAAATCTTGAAATATAGAGGCTCAAAGTGGTGACCAGAATGTAAAAGTCAGAAATGACCATTATCTCATGTGATCATATTTTGATTTTTGAAATTGATTTAAATGGTATTTCTTTGATCCTAAAAGTTGTATTAACTCTTTCATATCATATTACAAATCATAGTGGAGATCAAATAGGTTTAAGATCAAATTTGCAAAAATGGCATATGCCATATGTTAGGGTTTTTAGGGTTTTATTTATATTTGATTTCTTTCTCTTTTTGCTTTATTTGTTTGATGATCTTCACTTGATCATTTTAGGGTTTTAGTGTTCATTACCTAGACAATAAAACAATCATCATGGCATAGCACTCAAAATGCACAAGTCCTATACAGGGCACTATATGCAATTTTAAAAGTTTTTGTTGGTTCTCAAATTTGGATCTCTGGAATTCTTCTTCTTCCTTTTATTGAAAATTGGGATGTTACAATTCTTTTACTTTATTGTTGAGTCAGTTTACCCATTCTTTCTATCTTTTAAAATTATGATATAAAATAGTGATGCAAAATGGACGTATCAACTCCCCCCAAGCTTAGACTTCGCTTGTCCCCAAGCGAAACTGAACTCAGTAAACAAGACCACATGTTTATGGAGTGAAGAGTCGATAAATAAAATACGGACAATAAGCATCACGTTAATTCACACAAGACATTATAGTGAACAACTTCCTCATATAATTCAACTTGAAACAAGTAGAAGGAAATCACAAATAAAGGTGCATAGGTAATCATAGTTGGTGATGGCAAACTTCGTTCTTGGTCAAAGAACAATTAACAGATTGTACTTATTTGTCGAGCAGAGCTCTTATATTAAAGCTTATACGGCAAAACTTGCATACTCAATCATAATAATCTCCTCATAATCATTGATAACTTTCGAAGCTATATTCATTCAGATAAAACTTGTACTAAACAAGGAAGAATAAAAGGCATGATTAAATAGATCACAATATAGATGGTTGGATCACAACAACTCAATTGCTTGCTTAAGATGGAGGGAAATAGGTTTACTGACTCAACATGAAAGTAAAAGATAGACCCTTCGCAGAGGGAAGCAGGGATTAAATCATGTGCTAGAGCTTTTTAAGTTTTGAAATCATAAAGAGAGCATAAAAGTAAAGTTTTGAGAGGTGTTTGTTGTTGTCAACGAATGGTAATGGGTACTCTAACCCCCTTGCCAAACAGACTTCCAAAGAGCGGCTCCCATGAAGGACGTTTATCTCTACCAGCAAGGTAGAGCATCCCTCTTCTCTTTTGTTTAAACTTGTACTTTAGTTTATTTAAGGATGACACTCCTCCCAACCTTTGCTTTCACAAGCCATGGCTAACCGAATCCTCGGGTGCCTTCCAACATTTCACATACCATGGAGGAGTGTCTATTTGCAAAATTAAGTTGCTTACTGATGAATCAGGGCAAAACATGTGAGGAGAATTATTAATGAAAGTTAATTAATTGGGGCTGGGAACCCCGTTGCCAGCTCTTTTTGCAAAATTAATGGATAAGCGGATGTGCCGCTAGTCCATTGGTGAAAGTTGCCCAACAAGATTGAAAGATGAAACACCACATACTTCCTCATGAGCTATAAAACATTGACACAAATAAGGGATGATAACTTTTGAATTGTTTAAAGGTAGCACATGAAGTATTTACTTGGAGTGGCGCAAAATACCACATAATAGGTAGTTATGGTGGACACAAATGGCATAGGTTTGGTTTAAGGTTTTGGATGCACGAGAAGCATTCCCTCTCAGTACAGGTCTTTGGCTAGCAAGGTTGGTTAGCAAGCATAAGAGTTGAGGGAAACAAACAAATATACATGTGATAGAAACAATTATGCATCTTTCTTGTAAGCACAAATAGTTTTAACTTCAGAATACTAAGCTCATAGCTAACAAGAAAGAAAGATAATGAAATAAAATATCTACATGTATTTCCTCTTTTCTACTTAAACTCAAAGTGTTGTTGCTATTGACCAATGCTAAGTTTGCCAAAACCAAATAGATTTACTCAATGCTCCCAAAGTGATACCAATACTAATCAACAAGGTCAATCATATAATAGAGATTGCAAACTAAAATAAGGTGTGCAATATGTAAATGATAAAACTTCTCATTAATATTCCATAACGATAACTCACACCAAGGGATACATAGATAACCAACTAAAGAGAGATACTTCCACACTGCAAACTATCTTATATGATAACTTCCCTACTCATGATATGACACTACTTGATAGTAAAAAGATAAAAGATAGTATGATGTGATACCGCGTCACTCCCCCAAGCTTGGAACAAACCAAGGGGGTGCCAATACCAATGATGAATTACTCCTTCGGTGGTGATGATGGAACGACCCTGATGGGAGTGAGGAACCGCTCCAGCATTCTGCGAAGTCGGTTGTTCTCCTCCTGAAGTATCTCCACTTCCCTTCTCAGGACACGGTATTGATCACAAAACTCATCGGTAACCCGTAATGCTTCCTCCACAGCAGGGAAAGAGTTGACGATAGGAGCAGGTGGTAAAGGTCCCTGCAAGTTATGGGAAAAAGAACGTCCAGTGTTAACCGATCCCACTAAGATTGGCTTACTCCTCACAGTTTGTCGCTCTCTTGATGACATCTCATTCACTTCCTCTTTGACTTCTTCTTTCAACTCGGGATCTTGAATATCTTCCTCCGAAAGCCCCTTGTCCTTGTTGTTGGAGACCATGGTGCTTCTAGACCAAAAACAGATCATGGCAGAAAACAGCTCAAAACACAACACGACGAGAGAACGATATACGGATCTCCAGGGGTCCGGGAGATTATATAGCAAGAATTTTCACGACAAAAGGAAAGTACCAGGTCGAAAACGAGTGGAAGAGGGACTCCGAGGGGCCGTCACCATAGGGCGGCGCGGCCAGGCTGGGGCCCACGCCGGCCTATGGGGGCACGCCCTCGTGCGTCTCCTCCACTCCGTTTCGATCTCGTAATTTTTCATATTTTCCGAAAATAGCAAAAACATTGTTCAGAAAGTTAAACACGGACTTTTTATTACCGAACTCGTTACCTATTCAAAGTCGAACTCTGTAGAACTGTCAATTTGACCTTTGATGAAAGCTTCCGGAGTCACCACTCGAATAACATCAACATCTTCATTATAAGAATCTCCAGAAATATAGTGCTTGAGCCTTTTGATGCATGCAGTTAACACACGTCCGTTGGGAACCCCAAGAGGAAGGTGTGATGCGTACAGTAGAAAGTTTTCCCTCAGTAAGAAACCAAGGTTTATCGAACCAGTAGGAGTCAAGGATCACGTGAAGATCGTTGGTGACGGAGTGTAGTGCGGCGCAACACCAGGGATTCCGGCGCCAACGTGGAACCCGCACAACACAATCAAAGTACTTTGCCCCAACGTAACAGATGAGGTTGTCAATCTCACCGGCTCGCCGAAAACAAAGGATTAACCGTATAGTGTGGAAGATGATGTTTGTTTGCGAAGAACAAGTAAAGAACAATTGCGATAGATTGTATTTCGGATGTAAAGAATGGACCGGGGTCCACAGCTCACTAGTGGTGTCTCTCCCATAAGATAAATAGCATGTTGGGTGAACGAATTACAGTTAGGCAGCTTGACAAATAAAGAAGGCATAACAATGCACATACATATATCATGATGAGTACTATGAGATTTAATCAGTGGCATTACGACAAAGTACATAGACCGCTATCCAGCATGCATCTATGCCTAAAAAGTCCACTTTCAGGTTATCATCCGAACCCCTTCTAGTATTAAGTTGCAAACAACAGACAATTGCATTAAGTATGGTGCGTAATGTAATCGACACAAATATCCTTAGACAAAGCATTGATGTTTTATCCCTAGTGGCAACAAGACATCCACAACCTTAGAACTTTCCGTCACTCGTCCCGCATTCAATGGAGGCATGAACCCACTATCGAGCATAAATACTCCCTCTTGGAGTTACAAGTATCAACTTGGCCGAGCCTCTACTAGCAACGGAGAGCATGCAAGAACATAAACAACATATATGATAGATTGATAATCAACTTGACATAGTATTCCATATTAATCGGATCCCAACAAACACAACATGTAGCATTACAAATAGATGATCTTGATCATGATAGGCAGCTCACAAGATCTAACATGATAGCACAATGAGGAGAAGACAACCATCTAGCTACTGCTATGGACCCATAGTTTAGGGGTGAACTACTCACACATCGATCCGGAGGCGATCATGGCGATGAAGAGACCTCCGGGAGATGATTCCCCTCTCCGGCAGGGTGCCGGAGGCGATCTCCTGAATCCCCCGAGATGGGATTGGCGGCGGCTGCGTCTCCGGAAGGTTTTCCGTATCGTGGCTCTCGGCATCGGGGGTTTCGCGACGAAGGCTTTAAGTAGGCGGAAGGGTAGGTTTAGGGGCGACACGAGGGCCCCACACAACAGGGCGGCGCGGGCCCAGCCCTGGCCGCGCGGCCCTGGCGTGGCGGCGCCTCGTCGCCCCACTTCGTAATCCTTTCGGTCTTCTGGAAGCTTCGTGGAAAAATAAGACCCTGGGCGTTGATTTCGTCCAATTCCGAGAATATTTCCTTTGTAGGATTTCTGAAACCAAAAACAGCGAAGCAAAGAATCGGCTCTTCGGCATCTCGTCAATAGGTTCGTGCCGGAAAATGCATAATAATGACATAAAGTGTGTATAAAACATGTGAGTATCATCATAAAAGTAGCATGGAACATAAGAAATTATAGATACGTTTGAGACGTATCACCTTTGTCCATTCACTACTTGTGTGGCATCACCTTTCAGGGAACCAATCTTAATTGCTCCTGAACGATACACCTCCACAATGACATATGGTCCTTCCCATTTTGAGAGCAATTTCCCTGCAAAAAATCTGAGACGAGACCGATACAATAGGACTTTATCCCCAACATTAAATTCTCTTTTTATAATTCTTCTATCGTGCCATTTCTTAACTTTCTCCTTAAAAAGTTTAGCATTTTCATAAGCTTGACTTCTCCATTCATCTAGAGAACTCAATTGTAGCAATCTTTTCTTACCGGCAAGTTTAAAATCTTTATTAAGTTCTCTTACAACCCAATAAGCTTTGTGCTCTAGTTCTAAAGGTAAATGACAAGCTTTTCCATAAACCATTTTATAAGGTGACATACCCATAGGATTTTTTGATGCGGGGTGGCCTTTGGACACCTACGCCTCAAGACCAACAAGTGCAGCCCCGCCTATCATCGACGCTACACCATGGCCAAGGAGTCCCCCAAGTGGACCAACAACACAAACCCCCGCCATATATGTCAAGGTGAACTCCTTCCTCTCGACACTCGACCTCGTCAATACCTTGGATGGAATGCTACCTCATGTCGGTGTGTTACATGTCATTAGGTACAAGAGTCATCGAGGAACCGGAGAGAAGGAACCCCCATGGTGCAAGGAAGAGAGAAGAAGAAGAATGAAGGAAGAAGGAGGGAAGAGGAAGAAGAGGCGAGAGGAGGAAGGCCGGACGGTCCCAGGGCCGGTCTGACCGGGCTCCTGACCGGACCACCCGGTCACAGGCCCGGTCCGACCAGGCTCCCGACCGGCCCGGCCGGTTTTCGACCGAACGTCGACCGGTGCCATCCGGAAGCAATCCCGGGCTCCCGAAGCCCCGCCCGGTCAGCGCCCGGTCCAGGATCCGGTTTGGACCGGATGGGCCGGTCCCGCACCCGGTCCAACCGGCCCCGTGACCGGATTTCACGGGTTTGACCCTACCAACTTGTACCCGTTCGACCCGAGCTGCCTTGTATGCCTATATAAGCACCCCGGCCGCCCCCTTACCTCTTTAGACTTGTTTTGAACTCAAACCTACCTTTGAGCTTAGTCTCCCTTGGGTATCATCCTCTCGTAATCAAGGCACCTTGGTTGTTGACTTTGATCTTGTTGATTGAGATTCTAGTACTTGTTACTCTCTCTCACTCACCAAGCTCTTCCTCTCCAACCCCAATCTCTCTCCGGGATTCCGCCCCGTGCCTCTTCCTAGGAGATTCTATTGGCGTGGTCCATCGAGCCACGGAGGTAAGCATCGGGTGTATCGGGTTGGTGTGCGTGCGTGAGTCTCGGAGTTCCTCGTGCCCGTCGTGTTCTTCGTGTTCCTCGCGTTCTCCCATCTCTCCCCTTTGGTTTCGAAGTCAATCCGCGAGATCGGGCCACACACGGGGTCTTAGACCTCATCATATGGTAACAGCAGCCTTTGGTTTCCGCGGATTTGACCCCCCACCCACCCGATTTCGTTCCTATAAAATTTTCCAAAAAATCCCCAAAAATAGCCCCAATTTGCCTTTGGACCGATCTGTGATTTGGTTGCGTTTTGAGTGGTTTTGTTCCGTGGATCTAGTGTTGTTGTGCTTGATCTACTATTTTCCCCAACTTCGAGCCTCCAATTCCATCGTTTCCCTTCGATTTGGTCGATTTGGTTTTGGTTTGGGGAAGAACAGGAGAGAGAAACGCCCAGCCCGCGAAATCCGGTCGAGCACCCGGTCAACCGGACCCACGACCGGCCGGGCCAGCCCGTAACCCGGTCGACCGGCGGAAACCGGACAGGCCGGTCCAGAGCCGGTCCGACCGGGCCCCGGACCGGCGCATCTTCGCGCCCTCCTTCGACCTCGACGTCCGGCGATCTTCACCACCACCACCACCACCACCATCGCAGGTATAACTTGCAGCTGTCACCTTGTAACCCCTCTTCCTTTTGCGATCTATCCCATCGAGCATTGCTTGTCTAGTGTTGCGAGACATTGCACGTGGCCCCGCATTGTGAGGTGTGTGTGTCGTGTTGAGTAAGGCATACAAGCAAACACTCGTGTGGCAAGATAGCAAAAGCAAGGCTAACGCTAACATAGTGCGTGAAAAAGCCCAAAAACACAAAAAGAGTGCGAGTAGCACCATACATCCATACATCCATACATCCATACGCCCATACATACAAAGTGTCCAAGTGCCACCAAAGATATAAACGAGTGCAAGTGCCACCACATACAAAAGAGAAAAAGCTTTTAAGCAAAGAGAGATACGAGAAGAGAGGCCGCGTGTGAATCTAGTTGTCTCTCCTTTTGCAACCAAAGCTTTGCCTCTCCTTGTGTTAGTGTGACACCGAGCATCCGTACATACACTTTTCCGCTCACTTTTGGTTGCACTAACCCCGCTTATCTCGTGTGTGTGTTCCACAACTTTTCCGTGTTTATAGTGATCTTCACATTGACATTTGGATTTTTGGACCTTACCCACTTTTAACAACATACTCGATCTTGGATTTGTCTTTTGGCTTTCCACAACACTCGCCTAACACCATATTTGCTAGCTTTTGCGTGTGGTTTTGCGTGTGTCCCCGATACACTTGATCTTACTTTTGGCTTGGTTGATTGCCCCAATACTATCTTACCTTGGTAAGAGTGCGAGGTAGTCTCCTTCCACTAACATACACCATATAGATCTTGTCATGCTAACATGTATAGCGACGAAGAAGATACGGAGGAGTACATGGAGCACTTCGAGGAGGATACCTCTTCAAGCACCGCGGATGTGGAGGAACATGTGGAGCTCGACACCGACTCTAGCTTCGCGAGCATCACCGACATCTCGGACATCGAGGAGCTCGACAACGACCATGGCTCCCCAAGCATCATCGACATGGACGACATGGTGGAGCACCACCTTGCGGACGACTTCGACGAGCTCTACATCGACAATGGCTCATCAAGCATGAACGATATGGTGGAGCAACGCCACGCCTCCGACATCGACACCATGGCGGAGCCTCACCTTGTCACCTACTTGGCCAATGGAGCTACATATGAAGATAGAGGACCTCCACGATGGCACCATCATATGGATCATCAAGAGCGTCCCCATCATGAGCGTCATCGACACACTTCTCCGAGCTCCACAAGGCGCCACCATGAGAGTGCTTATGCACAAGATCGTCGACTTCAAGCACATCATGTGGAGCATCAAGAGCGTCCCCAACATGATCGTCATCGACACTCTTCTCCAAGCTCCACAAGGCGCCACAAGCAACATGCCAAGCCACATGAGCTATCCTCTAGGCATGTCAAGGATCGTCATCGACATACACCTTCTCATGATCGTCGTCGACCACCACCGTCGCATGGCTCCCATCGACATATGTCACCCCGTGATCATCACCGACACAAGCCACCCCATGAGCGCCATCGACCAACATCTTCCACAGATCTTCGACGACACCACTCAAGCCATGGTGATGATGCACGAAGACGAGATCCTCGACATGAAGACGACAAACACCATCATTCGGTGTCTACCACTCCAAGGATGGCAAGTGGACATCGCGCATACCTTCCTCATGAGGCGACTTTCACCTCTTGTGCCACAACCACAATGGCCTCTAGCTCGTCATATGCCTATGGACTCCGATGCTACAAGTGCAAGCAACAAGGCCACCCTCCACGGGAATGTCCCAATCTCCTATGTGAGGTATGCAAGGCCAAGGGTCACATGGCATGGCAATGCACATCGACGAGCACCGACATGCTCCACTTCGACGAGTTACAAGCCCAAGCCACCAAGAAGCCTACGGCGCCCACACTTCAAGATGAAGACCTCCAAGGCCAACGCAAGGATGATGTGGATCCGAGCCTAGCTCTCCACGACACTACGGTGCCACCGATGGAGGACGACTTGGGAGGCGATGGAGTTGAGATGGTTGAGCATGGGAATTTCCCTTCAACCAAGGAGGCGCATGGAGATGAGAAAGTCGAGCCTACTCCTATATGCTTGATTGATGAGTTGGTACCAATCCCATGTGAGCATGAGAGCCACTTAGCCCACTTGAGTGAGAGTGATAGTGAGTTGAGTGACTCCCACCCCATATGTGAGTTTGAGTGCTTCCGTTTGGAGGACATGAGTGATACACAAAGTGAGTTGAGAGAGGTAGATGATAGGTCCATGGAGGACATCGCATTTGCTAACACATTAACCTCTCCCTCGTTTGTGTCTTCTTATGTTGCACTAGGTTCCACGAAGGACGAGTTCCCGCTCATGGAGACGATGTACATGGTGCATGAAGATGATGATATCTCACCATGCTTGCTCCGAGATGGACATGTCGACCACATGGATCCTCCTACTTCCACAACACCTACCTCAAATGAGTCGGCCTACAAAGGTAACAACATAGGTGTTGATGATGCCATGATCCCACTAGTGGACATGATGACTTATGAGTGCATGCATGATCTTGATGATACATTTGCTACGTCACATGCTACTTTCATTTTCCCATGCGATACTTTGCTTGATAACATTGTAAATCATGTGGAAGTGGATGCTTGTGATACCATGACCATGCCATGCTATGAGAGCTTCAATTTTTCCACCATTGCTTGCAATATGTCGACCACTTGCTCTTTACTATGTATTGCTTGCAATGATAATGACAAGGATGACATTAGCTTCCGCATGCTTTGCCCAAAATGCTTACACCATTCCATGATCCTTGCATCCAAGATTGTGAACAATGGCTCTTTCTTATGCTTGGTATGCAAGAATGCTTATTTCATTGTCCACGAGATGGCCCCCATAGCCTTCTCCATTTTTGATGATCATGAGTTGCCACATGCCATGAATGCACCTTCTTGCCATTTGCACTATCGCCATGCATTTCATACTATCTTGCTTGACACTCATGGTGATGTGCACGAGACATGGAACATCATGATGGATGATGTGTTCCTTTACCATGCACACACGCTTTTTGTTTTCTCTTTTGTGTGTATAGGTACCCGAATGACTACCTCCACCGCTACGGAGCATGAGCTCACGAAACGCGCAATTGAGAGCTACCCCATCAAGGACCTAACCCGCGGGAATCACACCAAAGGGTATGTTCCCACAAGCCTTCGCCCTCGTGTGTTTCCGACTTGCCTTGTCGAGTTTCCGGTTTGGTCCAACTCCTCGTCAACTCTTTTGCCTCTTATGCAACATATCTTGACACATCTTGTTGGCACAATGGTTGTTGTATGTCTTGATATTATCATCATACACTCCGAAAATCTCAAGGACCATGTCATACATGTGAGAGACACCTTATGCATCTTGTGCCACATGTCACACAAAAAGTTGCTCTTCTTTGGATTTCTCATTTCATCGTTGGCAATTGCAATGGATTCTTTCACACTTGAGGACACTCATACTAGGCTCAAGCCAACCATACTATCCCAAGTTCGAAGTCTCCATCGCTTTGCCATTGCACATAACAATTTTGCCCCAAATTTTGCCGCCGACACTTACCTTTTGTTTGTTCCACTTGTTTGGGACAATGCTACACCACACATTTTTGACACTTTACAACTCTTACATGCACAAATTTTTGCCCTACCAAATTTTGGATACATCGACACTCTTTTGGTTCCCATTTTTGACAAATGCCTCTTGGAGAAACGACTTGACGCTTCATATTTGATTGAGAGCCTCTTGTTCGCCGATCACCAAATTGGCATCCACAAGCTTTCCATTCGCAAGTTGTTTTCCCCAAGTTCTTCTTCGACCGCGACTTTGTCCATCGATTACTACATGGGAGCACCGTCATGGCCTACACCATCCTTGAGGAGGAACAAGAGTCGAGGACGACTCTTCCCCAAGGGGGGGGAGATGATGCGGGGTGGCCTTTGGACACCTACGCCTCAAGACCAACAAGTGCAGCCCCGCCTATCATCGACGCTACACCATGGCCAAGGAGTCCCCCAAGTGGACCAACAACACAAACCCCCGCCATATATGTCAAGGTGAACTCCTTCCTCTCGACACTCGACCTCGTCAATACCTTGGATGGAATGCTACCTCATGTCGGTGTGTTACATGTCATTAGGTACAAGAGTCATCGAGGAACCGGAGAGAAGGAACCCCCATGGTGCAAGGAAGAGAGAAGAAGAAGAATGAATGAAGAAGGAGGGAAGAGGAAGAAGAGGCGAGAGGAGAAAGGCCGACCGGTCCCAGGGCCGGTCTGACCGGGCTCCTGACCGGACCACCCGGTCACAGGCCCCGTCTGACCGGGCTCCTGACCGGCCTGGCCGGTTTTCGACCGGAACGTCGACCGGTGCCATCCGGAAGCAATCCCGGGGCTCCCGAAGGCCCGTCCGATCACCGTCCGGTCCAGGATCCGGTTTGGACCGGATGGGCCGGTCCCAGACCCGGTCCAACCGGCCCTGTGACCGGATTTCACGGGTTTGACCCTACCAACTTGTACCCGTTCGACCCGAGCTGCCTTGTATGCCTATATAAGCACCCCGGTCGCCCCCTTACCTCTTTAGACTTGTTTTGAACTCAAACCTACCTTTGAGCTTAGTCTCCCTTGGGTATCATCCCTCTGTAATCAAGGCACCTTGGTTGTTGACTTTGATCTTGTTGATTGAGATTCTAGTACTTGTTACTCTCTCTCACTCACCAAGCTCTTCCTCTCCAACCCCAATCTCTCTCCGGGAATTCTGCCCCGTGCCTCTTCCTAGGAGATTCTATTGGTGTGGTCCATCGAGCCACAGAGGTAAGCATCGGGTGTATCGGGTTGGTGTGCGTGCGTGAGTCTCGGAGTTCCTCGTGCTCGTCGTGTTCTTCGTGTTCCTCGCGTTCTCCCATCTCCCCCTTTGGTTTCGAAGTCAATCCGCGAGATCGGGCCACACACGGGGTCTTAGACCTCATCATTTTTATAAGCAGTTCTATAAGCCCATAGTGCTTCCTTCAATTTACTAGCCCAGTTCTTTCTAGATTTATTAACAGTCTTTTGCAAGATAGATTTAATCTCTCTATTTGATAGTTCTACTTGCCCACTAGTTTGAGGATGATAAGCGGAAGCAATCCTATGATTAATACCATATTTAGCAAGAGTTTTTCTAAAACCACCATGAATAAAATGAGAACCTCCATCAGTCATAATATATCTAGGAACTCCAAATCTAGGAAAAATAATATCTAAAAGCATTCTTAAAGAGGTCTCACCATCAGCACTTTTTGTGGGTATAGCTTCCACCCATTTAGTAACATAATCGACAACAACAAGTATATGAGTATTACCTTCTGAAGAAGGGAAAGGACCCATGAAGTCAAATCCCCAACAATCGAATGGTTCAATAACGAGAGTATAATTCATAGGCATTTCATTGCGTCTAGAGATATTACCAACTCTTTGACATTCATCACAAGATAAGATAAACTTCCTTGCATCTTTAAAGAGAGTCGGCCAATAAAAACTTGACTGTAGAACCTTTTGCGCGGTTCTATCTCCAGCATGATGTCCTCCATAGACACTACCATGACACTTACTCAATATCTCTTGTTGTTCATATTCGGAAACACATCTTCGCATAATACCATCCACTCCTTTATATAAGTGTGGGTCATCCCAAAAACAATGCCTCAAGTCATAAAAGAATTTCCTTCTTTGCTGAGCTGAAAAGGTCGGAGGCAAGTACTTGGAAACAATAAAGTTAGCATAATCAACATACCAAGGACTATCTCGCGAGCTCACCTTTATTACAGCCAATTGTTCATTTGGAAAACTATCATTAACAGGAATAGGATCATAAGCAATATTTTCCAATCTAGATAAGTTATCAGCAACAGGATTATCAACACCTTTCCTATCTATAATATGTAAATCAAATTCTTGCAAAAGAAGAACCCATCTAATAAGCCTTGGCTTAGCATCTTTCTTTTCCATAAGGTATCTAATTGCAGCATGATCAGTATGAATCGTAACTTTTGAATCAACAATATAAGATCTAAACTTGTCACAAGCAAAAACTACAGCTAATAATTCTTTTTCAGTTGTAGCATAATTTCTTTGAGCAGCATCAAGAGTTTTACTAGCATAATGAATAACATTCAATTTTTTATCTACTCGTTGTCCTAGAACAGCACCAACAACAAAATCACTAGCATCACACATAATTTCAAAAGGTAAGTTCCAATCAGGAGGTTCAACTACAGGAGCAGTTGTTAAGGCTTTCTTTAGAGTTTCAAAAGCTTCCTTACAATCATCATCAAAAACAAAAGGTACATCTTTTTGAAGAAGATTAGTAAGAGGCTTTGAAATCTTAGAGAAGTCTTTAATAAATCTCCTATAAAACCCCAGCATGACCAAGAACACTACGAATACCTTTAACATCCCTCGGATAGGGCATCTTCTCAATTGCTTCAACTTTAGCTCTATCAACTTCAATACCTCTCTCAGAAATTTTATGTCCCAATACAATTCCTTCGTTAACCATAAAGTGGCATTTCTCCCAATTAAGAACAAGGCTAGTTTCTTCACATCTCTGCAAAACTTTATCAAGGTTTCGCAAACAATTATCAAAAGAATTCCCATAGACAGAAAAATCATCCATGAATACCTCTACAATATTTTCACAAAAGCCATGAAAAATAGCAGACATGCATCTTTGAAAAGTAGCAGGAGCATTACATAAACCAAAAGGCATACGCCTATAAGCATAAGTTCCATAGGGACAAGTGAAAGTGGTTTTCTCTTGATCTTTAGTTTTAACAGCAATTTGTGAAAACCCAGAATAACCATCAAGAAAGCAAAAATGAGTATTTTTATATAACCTTTCTAACATTTGATCAATAAAAGGTAAAGGGTAATGATCTTTCTTAGTAACTTTATTAACTTTTCGATAATCAATGCACATTCTATACCCTACAACTACTCTTTGAGGGATGAGCTCATCATTATCATTAGGCACAACAGTCATTCCTCCTTTCTTAGGAACACAATGCACAGGACTAACCCATCTACTATCAACAATAGGATATATAATACCTCATTCCTTACCACATCCTTCATCTTAGGAATTAGACGACGCTGATGTTCAACAACAGGCTTTGCATCATCTTCCATGTTGATGGCATGTTGGCAAATAGAGGGAGAAATCCCCTTCAAATCATCAAGAGTATAGCCAATAGCTCCTCGGTGTTTCTTCAATATTTCCAATAATCTTTCTTCCTCAAAATCTGAAAGCTTAGAACTAATAATAACAGGATATATTTTCTTATCATCAATATGAGCATACTTAAGATTATCAGGCAACGGTTTCAAATCAAAAACAGGATCTTCCTTTGGTGGTGGTGTTGTACCTAGATCTTCAACCGGCAAGTCATGTTTAAGAATAGGTTGACGAAGGAAAATTTCATCAAGCTCATTCCTTTCTTCCCTAAAGACTTCACTCTCATGATTCTCCAAATGTTGCTGCAAAGGATTATTAGGAGCAAGAGCAATAGATGCACACTGTTCAACTCTAAAATCATCGTTAGGCAAATCAGCTTTATAAGGAGTTTTGGCAAATTTAGAGAAATTAAACTCATAAGATTCACCAGCAAATTTAGTTACAATTTTCTTCTTCTTGCAATCTATAACAGCTCCACAAGTATGTAGAAAAGGTCTACCAAAAATAATAGGACAAGACTTACTAGCAGCAGAACCAAGTACCAAAAAGTCAGCAGGATATTTAATCTTACCACATAGAACTTCCACATCTCGAACAATACCAATAGGAGAGATAGTTTCTCTATTAGCTAGCCGAATAACCACATCAATATCTTCAAGTTCACAAGAACCAATTTCAAGCATGATTTCCGTGTAAAGCTCATAAGGAATGGCACTAATACTTGCACCAATGTCGCATAAACCATAATAACAATGATCACCAATCCTAACAGAGAGCATAGGAACACTGGCTTTCCTAGACTTATTAGGATGCGAAACAATATTAGAAGCATCTTCACAGAAAATGATATGACCATCTTCTACATTTTCCGTCACAAGATCTTTAACAATTGCAATAGCAAGTTCAACCTTTATTTGCTCTTCAGGTTCTATAGGTTTCTTTGCATTTTTATTAACCGCACTAGTTATAACAAAATACTCCTTCATTTTAGCAGGAAAAGGAGTTTTTTCAATATAAGCTTCAGGAAGAATATGACCAACAGTTTTAATTTCAACACATTTATCTGTAGGTGAATCAGTTCTATCTTTGTAAGGTTCATGATACTTATAAAATTCTTCCTAGGCAATTCAAAATGAGGGGCAAAGGCTTTATAAAAATTTGCAACAACTTGAGAGTCAAGACCATAAGTAGCACTCATATTACGAAATTTATCAGTATCCATAAAAGTTTCAATGCATTCATAATCATAATTTATACCTGACTCTCTATCTTTGTCGTTCTCCCATCCTTCAGTATTCTCTTGGATCCGATCAAGAAGGTCCCATTTAAACTCTTCTTTGTTGCGCGTAAATGATCCAGAACAAGTAGTATCCAACAAGGTTTTATCTTGAAAAGAAAGTCTTGCATAGAAATTATCAATAATGATATTATCAGGAAGCTCATGAATGGGGCATTTGAGCATGAAAGACTTCAATCTCCCCCATGCTTGAGCAATACTCTCTCCATCATGAGGCCAGAAATTATATATGCGGTTTCGGTCTTTGTGAACTTCACTTGGAGGATAGAATTTAGAATAAAATAGAGGCACAATATCCTTCCAATCAAGAGAATCACCATTCTTCGGCAATTTATACCAATGCGCCGCTTTACCAGACAGCGATATAGAGAATAGTTTCTTCCTAACTTCATCCATAGCAATACCTGCACACTTGAATAACCCGCATAATTCATGTAAAAACAGTAAATGATCTCCATGATGGGTAGTTCCATCCCCTTCATAGCGGTTATCCACAATACGTTCAATAATTTTCATAGGTATTTTGTATGAAACCTCTTTCTCACCTGGCGCCTCATCCACTACCTTTGCAGTAGTAGTAGATTTTCCAAATATGAATTCAAGAGAAGACCTCTCCATAATGAATTATAGCAGCAGGCAGAAGTAAAATCAGCACGTACAGTAAAAGTTTCCCTTACCAATTCCACTTACCAATAGCGCTTCACTCCCCGGCAACGGTGCCCGAAAATAGTCTTGATGACCCACAAGTATAGGGGGTGTATCGTAGTACTTTCGATAAATAAGAGTGTCGAACCCAACGAGGAGCAGAAGGTGTTGACAAGCAGTTTCGATGAAGGATTCACTGTAAATGCTCACAGACAAGTATTCAGGGGGTTTTGATATTGCAGATAAATAAAGTACAAGTAAATAAAATGCGAGAGTAATAGTTGCAGCGAGTGGCCCAATCCTTTTTAGCACAAAGGACAAGCCGGTTTGTTTACTTATGATGACCAAACGTTCTTGAGGACACACGGGAATTTAGTCTAGTGCTTTTGCTTCATATAATTGATTAATCTTCATTGTTTTGATAAGTGTTGTGTGGGTGAACCTATGCCAATGCATCGCCCTTCCTAGGACTAATACATACTTGTGATTATACCCCTTGCAAGCATCCGCAAATACAAGAAAGTAATTAAGATAAATCTAACCACAGACCTTAAACTCGAGATCCTGCTATCCCTCCCGCATCGATATACCAACGGGGGTTCGAGGTTGCTTGTCACTCCGGCAACCCCACAATTAGCAAACGAATACAAGATGCATTCCCTAGGCCCATAAAGGTGAAGTATCATGTAGTCGACGTTCACATGACACCACTAGAAGAATAACACCACAACTTAAATATCAAACCATTAAATATTACTCAACATAGTTCACTACTAACATTTAGACTTCACCCATGTCATCAAGAACTAAACGAACTACTCATGAGACATCATATGGAACATGATCAGAGGTGATATGATGATGGATAACAATCTGAACATAAACCTTGGTTCAATGGTTTCACTCAATAGCATCAATAACAAGGAGTAATCAATACCGGGAGAGTTTCCCCTATGAAATAATCAAGATTCAACCCTAGATGTTACAGCGGTGACGAGGTGCAGCGGTGGAGATGACGGTGACGGTGGTGGAGATGATGGTGATGATGATCCCAATGAAGTCCAGCTCGATGATGGTGACGATGGCGTCGATTTCCCCCTCCGGGAGGGAATTTCCCCGGTGGATTTCAGCCTGCCGGAGAGCTCTTTTCTCTCTGGTGTTTTCCGCCCCGCAGAGGCGGCTGTGTCTCCTCGCGCTTATCCCTAGCACCTTAGGTTTTCGGGTAGATGAAGTACGCGAAAGAGAGGAGGCCGAGAGGGGCTGTGGGCCCCCTCCCCACAAGGCGGCGCGGCTAGGGCAGGGCCCGCGCCGGCCTATGGGGGGACCCATGGCGGCCCTCCTCGGCTCCTCCTTTTGGCTGGCTCGTTCTTCTGGAAAAATAAGATCTTCGGTGTAATTTCCGTCAATTGTTGATCTCCAGAAATATTGCATTCTGACGGTGCTTTTTCCAGCAGAATCCTGACTCACGTGAATGATTCTTCAATAATCATGAAACATGCAAAATAGGTGAAATAACATAAGTATCATCTCTAAATATGAAATATATCAATGAATAACAGTAAATTATGATATAAAATAGTGATGCAAAATGGACGTATCAGCTATTAATATTTTTGTTGTGATGTATTGCACTACTTGTTTATAATACCAAGTAATCAACCCTTAACAAGAACCTTGATTGTGAACCATCTCTAAAAGTGCAACACACCTTGAACTAATCATTACAACTCATCAATCCTAAATCATCGGGGTTAGGTCATGCTTAGAGCGATTGCATCTCATACTTATGCATTATTGCATCCCCGCCAATCGTTTAAACATCGTCCTTACCAGACGATGATGCTATTTCAGAATTTGGAGTTATTGCGTATCGTAGACCTTGCCTGCATAATCTTGCAGTCAAGAAAGGCAAGTTCATCGCTTACTCATGTCACTTTGAGTATTTTTACCAAATTACTTGCAAAGTACTATACTTATCACTCCTGCATGAAAAGCAAAAATGCTATTTACATAACTATGAATATGACTATGTGGTGGGCAATGGAACCATGGTATGAGTATGGTGGAGGTTCCATTGCAAGGGTTTGTATCCATCTAGGATTAAACAACAAATATCGTCCAGTGATTCGTGTGCCGTAATACCCGTGTTAACCATAAGATCTGGAGTGGGACGGAGTAGTCAAGTGTGTTCTTTCCTCTCGTACATCAACAAATGCGCTTACCGTAGTCACTTGAATCCCGAGGGACAAGCGGAGTAGTTGGGGAGCCCTAAGTCACCACGGTAATGCGGTCTATGATGGGTTGCAATGACCGGCGAAGGTATCGGGTCAGGAAACCTGATAGTAGTCGAGGTCGGATGGTATCCTATGGATACGCTGGCCGGCGAGGACCCAAGGTCGGAATTGCAACAAAGGGTGGGTGTGCGAGGTCGCGGAGGAATACAATATTGACTAGGACCTTATACCAGGCCTCACACCACGGAAGTGTGAACAGGGAAATTTCCCGGTTGGCACCAAGGTTAAAATCTCTTATGGGTAAAGCAACACACCTCTGCAGAGTGTAACAAATCGTGACCTGTCACTCCTTGTTCCGGGTTATGGAACTGCGAACGCTGCCGGAAAGGAACTCCATGAAGTTCTAGTAAACCGGTGAAGGCTGACGGACATAGTTCTTCTGAATAAAAGCAACCTTTTGAAGAAATGATTATAAAAACCTGCATTGGTATTAGACTTTCTGGTCTAATGCCGTAGCTAGTGCATTAAACACCTCTTTCCTGTAATGAACTTGTTGAGTACGCTCGTACTCATCCCACCATTAAATCCCCTGCTTAGACATGGAGGCATCGAAGGAGGATCTACAGTGCAACTCGAAGGCCGAGGAGTCAACAACTACTTCAAGGGAAAGGACCCTGACAGAAGAGTCAAACACCACATCCAACAAGGAGAAAACCTAGATTAGCAATAGAAAGGAACTAGCTTCCTAAACCTAGCTCCTATTTAGCTAGAATCTATTCATAGCCTCTATAGCTAGTCAAAACCTCTACAAGTAGAGTTAGTGATAAGGTTAGACTACGAGTCACTCTTCTGGAGTTTATTTGCAGTCTTACCTCATTGTAAAGCAGGAGGCTATGTTGATCTTATGTAAAGAGTCGGAGTTGTAATTCTATAGACATGTCTTGGACACGCACAAGTTTCTGTTGTACCACTCTGAGCGATGTAATACTAGTGGAACAGTGTTTTATTGGTGTTATGTCAGACTTGCATACTACACCATGCAGTGGTATGCTGGGTCAACACACCACCTTCGAGTTCTACTTGCCCTCTAATTCCAGGAAGCCCTAAGGGCATCTCCAGCGGCGCGACGCATTTCGGACGTCCAAACGGATGCGTCGTGTCCGTTTGCGTCGGGCCAAATGGTCGAAATCGTCCGGGCGTCCGTTTGCGTCAGGGGGTGGCTCCAGCGGCACGACGCATGATTTTTTTTCATTCATGAAGCCATAATTTACATTAATAAAAAAACATAAAAAAGCTAGAAAGGCGTGCTAAAAGTAGGTGTGCTGCCTACTGGTCGTCGTTGCTGACGAGGTCAATCAACTCCGGCGTCGGCCATGGAAGCTCGTACGCCGGCGGTGGAGGAGGTACCGCCGCATGGGCAGGAGGTTGTGGCCAGGGATCCCACGCCGGAGCAGCAGGCGGAGCGCGGTCGTTGGAACGCGTCGGCGTGGCCGGAGGAGTCGCCGGCCTCCCTCGCGCGAGCGCCGACTCGCGGAGCCGGATTGCGAGCCCGTCCCACAAAGCGAGCTCGTTGAGCTCGTCCCGCTCGCCGCTGGCCGGTGCCATGGCAACGGCCTCCTCCTCGGAAATGTCCGGCGGCTGGGTCTCCGGATCCCACGCCGGCCCGCCGTCGTCGTGGTCGTACTGTGCCATGGTCACGTCCTCGTCCTCGTCCTCGTCCGTGTCCTCCTGGTCGTTCTCTTCTTCTTCTGCGGCGATCTCGCGCTCGAAGTAGTCTACGTCGGCGAGGTAGCCAGCGCGGCGACGCGCGTCGAACTCCCACGTGCCGAATGAAATCCAGTTGTAGGAGTTCAGCGTGTACGCCGGATCCTCCCGCAAATCCGGCGGCAAGATCGCTCGGCGGCAGCGCACCTCATCCCGCCGCTCTCGGCCCTCGCGCGACACGGGGGGACCGGCACGCGCCTCAAGTTGAGGTACCAGCCCCTCCCGGCAAATTCGCGTTTGGCCATGGTACCGACCGGTTTTCCGTGCCTTCTTGCCGGACCGCGAGCCGCTAGACTCGTGGTCGTTCTTGGTCTTGCGGAACGGCCAACATTTCTTCCCAATGGCATCGGCGGGGTGGATACTGTGGGATGTGGCAATGGTTTGGTCGGGGAAATGGCCGCCGACAGCGTCCCTTTAAGAGGCTCGGACACCATCTCTCCTTCAATGGCCTGCCACTGCAACGCCGCTTCGCTGCGCACGCTCGCGGAAGCCGAGGCGCGCCATTAACGCGGCCCTGCAAAGGCTGCAGCGCGCCGCTCGCAAGTAATGCCGCGGAAGACGATGCAGTTGTGTCCCTGCCAGGCGGGCCCATGCGAGGACCGAGCGGACACTTTGCGCGTCCGCTCAGCGTCCGCAGAGACGCAAACCTGGCGCATATTTGAGCTAGGTTTCTGTCTCCACGGACGGCCCGGTCACTATGCGTCGCGCCGCTGGAGATAGTGCATTTTCGGTCACGACGGACACAAACGGTCGCTCAGCGTCCGTTTGCGTCGCGCCGCTGAAGATGCCCTAAATCTACAATCCGTAAGCATTGATGAGTTGATACCTCGTCAATAAGTGAATATCTTTACCAATTTGCGTGACGAGATTTTGTAGTCTATCTCAGGACAACTATCGAACAACGTTGCCAGGGATAGGATATTTGGCTTTACTTGTCATTAGTGACCTCGTGTGGAATCGACCATCGCCGGCTGACAAAAAAATTGCTTAAATATATTGTGATAATTAATTATATTGTAACGATAGATAGAAACGTAAGCCTGGAAAGGCAAACAATGCCTGGCTATGGTAAACACGGAGGAGATCATGGGAGGTGCATGCACACCGGTCTGAACATGGTAAGGTCGAACCAAAAGGGAACATTCCATCTCTGTACTACATGCGCTTCTCCGTCAGGTCCGGCGTAAGAGCTGAATTAAGGGTTCGAGGAAAGCGACATGTATGTTCTGGCCACATCTCAAACCGAAATTTAAAAATATGAAATTTAATCTGAAATACTCTAATTTATTTAAGAAGTTTATATATTACAAGGATTTAAATGAGATCCGATCAAATTTAAACATAAAAAAACTAACAGCGCCTGCGGCGTCCGGAGCGGCCATAGTACTGGAAGAAGTTGTAGTCGTTGTCCACCACGACATCTTGCTTGCCGTGAGGGTCGGTGTGCTCCTCCTTCATCGTGCCGCTAGGATGGTTGCGCATCTCGAGCATGGGGGCGCCGTTGCGGAGGACGTTGAGGACCACGGAGAGGGTGCTCCCCGACATGCCCTAGAAACATGCACGCATGTCCTTGTTCCACGACGTGAGCGGCCAGATGAGGCCATCGGTGCTGCACAGCTCTTTGTCTCGGCACATTTTGAAGAAGTTGACCCACCAACTATCGTTGTTGGTGGCGGCCCAGGTGGGATCGGCGCGCTCATCTGGGCGCAGGAGGCGCTGCCGGGTCCTGATCTCGTCGCGCCAGTGTTTCGTCACTAGCATGGGCCTGGCGGGATGTCGATCCCGTTGACGGTCATCTTCCACCCATCGCTGCTCGGTAGGCGTATGTCCGGCGGCACAGAGTACTATGCCGCGTATAGCTCCCATGCCACCACAACGACGAGGCTACCACGCCCGGATCCGTTGGCGGCGAGACCGCTCTAAGGGCTGATAGACATGGCTAAGATCTAGGGGACGACGAGGTTGGGAGAGCGGCATGAATGGTGTGGAATCGCCAAGAAGGCGGGTTCACCTTTATACAACGGAGGGAGACGGAGGAGGTAGAGCACAATAACACCGGTGCGTAGGGCCACGCGACCATGCGTGACGAGACGCTTTGCTGCGCCGCATGGAGAAACTACGCTGCTCGCTGAGAAAGCTGTGCAGGCATTACGCTGTTTAACCAGAGGTAGGCGACGGGTTTAAACCACGCGTCTATACTTCTATGTCATTGACGAGGCGGGCCTGCTACTGACGACGCATTTCCGCGTTGCGTCTGGCGCCTCCGCAACGTCCCTTGTGTAGTAGGGGTGGCCTCAGGGTGCCGAGCACCATATTGGACCGTGCCGGATGAAAAATGGATTTGGAGCGCTGAAAGCGGCTAAATGTTTGGCGCACTCCAAAATATTTGGAAGCGCTTTGGATGATACGATCGGAGATACTCTAAAAGAGAACCCACAGATTAAGGACTAAAAGAGAACTTTTTTATGAACTAAAGAGAACCCATTATAATTTTTTTTGAACTGATTTTAAACTTTTATTTGAACTAAAGAGAACTCACGGATTAAGGAGGCAACTGACAGACCAAGTTTAAGGATCCCCGATGTATCTCGCACATATTGTATCTTTCTTGTACTGTTCAATTCTTCTGATGGTGACAGCTGAGATGCCCCATGGGAGAGAAAATTGTGTGGGGAAATTAAGGAGATGAGAGAGTTGAGATGACCCATGAGATGTTCAACTAAACCGTCACTTAGGGGATCTCAAGAAAAGAACCGCAATTTAAGACAAGAACGTGCACGTGTTGCTGATCTCAAAATGTGACATTATGGTTGTCACACGGCCATGATGAGTGGACGCCATGAACGACATGGTCGCGTTGGGGAGTCTAAATCTAGTAACGTCGTGTTCGTCGTTA
Organism: Lolium rigidum; assembly: GCF_022539505.1. Taxonomy (NCBI): domain Eukaryota; kingdom Viridiplantae; phylum Streptophyta; class Magnoliopsida; order Poales; family Poaceae; genus Lolium; species Lolium rigidum. The sequence goes on along the minus strand of NC_061512.1, from coordinate 86,465,410 downwards.
CCGCCGCTTGAGTGCGGCCCAAACATCTTGTATTGCGGCCATGAAGGCTCCAATGAGGTCGTCGCTGGCGTGCTTATACTAATGTCGCCAGCTTCTCTCCCGCACCTCCGACATCGTCATCATCTGAAGAGCAGCCGAGAACAAGAAACGAAAATGAGGAGTATATAGTTTCATGCGGAGCAGGCACTGCAGTGATGACATATATTCTGGAGATTGCAGGGGTCGAGGGATCACGTCCAGATTTTTTGGGAGATACCTTAAGAAATCAAGTCCCCTTGTTTATTGAAAGGCAGGCATTAAAAGGAAAGACTGATCGCGTCTACAAAATTTTCGGAGATATCTGCCATTCAGAAACATTCAGAAACGAGAAGATCACGTTCTTTTTTACCTTGAGAGATCTTTTTTGTTTGTTTAGGTTGCTCACCACATACACCATGTGGTAGAGATCTGCCTAACAAGAGGATCAGATCGTGTCTTGATTTTGTTTTCGCGAGGCGGTTGGATTGATGTCAACAAAACTGAACGATCCGGATGTTTTCGATGACGATCATCAAACACGTTGAGTGACGAACGACCAACTCCAATATAATAGTATAGATAGTATGGAGAGATCATACATACCTTAATTTATTATTATTTGTGTGGCAAGTTCAGAGTTTTCAATGATTATAGGTACAAGGGTATTGTCTTGTTGTGTATATTTGTGCCTAATGAAAAGATCCACTTGTCACAATACATATAATTATGCAGAATTTGTAATGGTATCCATAACTATTTGTGCTGTTAACTGTTTGAGTTGCGAACTGAATCATTGACAAGCTTATCGGTCTAATAGAACTTATAGAATATTTGATAAATAATTGGTGGCTAATTTTTCACACACGTTAGCCATGGTACCATACTGGCATTCAAATGTTTTTTTAGAACACGTACATGCTTCAACTAGCAGTATATATAGTTGCGGCCTGGAATGGGTTGATTAAGGCCGCCGTACGACTACCATAACGGTGCGGAGCCAGCCCAAAATAAATAAATATATAGGCAAAGCCGGTAAAACCTATACACCGACCAGGTCTGTGGTTGCACCACACCGCACACCCTGATGCCGCTGACATGAGTCTGGCCCATAACAACGAATTCGTTTCTCTAGCCGGTTTTCTCTTTGTTTTTTTTAGTTTTCACGGTCTTAACGGTTTTCTGCCAGGTATTTGGTTTCAAATAATTTTACTACATTTTTAAATTTTAATTATGAAAATATTTTAAAATTTTAAAATATTCGAGTTTCGAAATTCGTTCAAATTAAAATTTGTTCAGATTTAAAAATATCAGATTTCGAAATTTGTTCAAGTTTCGAATTTGTTCAGATTTCAAAATTTGTTCAGATTTCCAAAAAAATCAGATTTCAAATTTGTTCAAATTTCAAAAATGATCATTTTTGAAAAATATAAAAAAAAGAGAAAAGGAAAGCAGAGTTACCTGATGATGGGCCGTAGCCCATCAAAGTGCTGCTGGTGTGGGATGTGCGGTGTGGTGCTCACGCCGACCAGGTCGGCAAGTAGCAGCTCCCGGCAAAGCCTCCCTATAAAAAAACCCGCACCCGCACGCCCGTCGTCCTGATACTACCCGGAACCGTCCTCAATCGCTTCGGCCTTCGACATAGTCTCTGTCCTTCTCCTGCCCAGCCTACTCTCCTCAGATCCCGATCTTCTTCCTATCGACCGCCACCGCCGCCGCTGCCGCCGCCGCCGCCTCCATGTCGAGGCCGCCGCCCTCTTTCACGCCGCAAAACCCTACTCCCGCCCCCAACCCGGGCGGCCCCGCCTCCTCTTTCCCCGCCTCCTTCTCTAATCTCCAGATCTCCGGCGCTCCGCCGCCCTTCGCCTCCGCCGGGCCACCGGCAGGGAATGGCCCCGCGCCTTCCTCGATCCGAGGTCCGCAGGCACCCTTTCATGGCGCCCGCCCGTTCGCTGGCAGTCCTTCGCCTCCGTTGCAGCCGGACCCGCCCTCCGCCCGACCGGCGCCATCGGTCCAGCAGTCTCCTCCCTTTGGCGGTCCACCCGCCGTGCAGCCGCTGCAGCCGCCGCAGAGGCCTCCCTTCCATGGCCCGTTGTCTGGGCCGCCGGCGCAGGTGCAACGAGCGCCATTTAGAGGCCTGCCCGCGGCATCCCAGCCTCCCCCGTTCGCTGGACCACCTGCGCAGCCTCCCCCTTTCGTAGCAACACCTCAATTGCCACCATATTCAGCAGCTCAGCCACAACTATTTGGCGGCCCATCTGGGGGGGCAGTGCCTCCGCCAACCTACTCCATGCCGCCCTTTGGGGGTCCACCGCAGCAGGGCCCTTATGGTGGGCCGCCGCAGTTTGGCGGCCAGAGACCAGGATCGCAGCCTCCGTCATTTGGGGCTCAGACCGCACCTGCATCTCAGCCACCAACATTCATGGGGGTTCCAGGGGCTAGTGCACCAGCATTTGGGCCTCCAGGGTGGCAAGGGCAGCCACAACCAGTGAGTGTTCCTTCTTATTAAGTTTCACAAAAAGGAAGATCATTTTTTTAACGACTTATCAATAGACTTTTAGTGGGTCAATATGGAACCAAAGCTGTGTGCAACTGAAGCACTTGAACTGTTAGTTGCACATGATTTGTAACAACTAATATGTCCAAAATTATCTGAATTGAGCTTGACTAGGATAGGGAATATGCTTTTTTTTTCTTCTCCATCTATGATCATTCACGTGCAGAAATATAGTCTGGAGTCTGCTATAGAAGCTCCATGTTCGTGTAGTGCGTGTAATTTGGCATGCCTTAAATGAACGATTTGCATTTTGTTGAACCTCATTTGAAGACAATTGAAACATACATGTGTATGGATATTCTAGACTAGTGAAGAATTGACCAATATACGATGACATACCTAACTATTGACCTAGATGATTGATGATCACAATTTTCATGAAAGATATGTATTTCGTTTCCATTACAACTTTTTATTGGGATACCACACACCTTACTAATTAAGTTTATTTTTTTGCGGGTAAATAATTAAGTTATTATGATGATGCATGGAGCCTCATTTCTGCCCTTGAGGTGTTCTGTTTATATGGCTGATCCTACTAGTTCAATGGCAAGAAATACAATTTCCATTTGGGTTTGTTTGGTGGATGGGGTGCCTGAAAGTTTCCTTCTTTATATTGTCAGAGCTTCAACTTTATTCCCTTAAGCTGATCTTGTTCAACTTTTAGGGAGTCCTGCCTGGTGGTTTGCAGCCATCCATGAGAATGCCTGTCATGCCTGGTGGCATGCAGCCCATTGCAGGCCAAGGGATACCGTCCACACCCACCATGCCATACTCACCCCATGCTGGAGCCCAGGTGTCTACGCCATCCAAAATTGACCCTAACCAGATTCCGCGTCCTATTGCTGAGACATCAGTCGTCATTTTTGAGACCCGACAAGGTGGCCAAGCAGCTGTTCCACCGGTATGTGTATCTGTAACTAGCAATATGTATGTCTACTTTGACAACACTGTCTCCAGATGGTTCTCACTAACTATACTGGTCCTGTACTTCTATTTCATCTTACATCATCGCTGCTGATTGTAGGCTGCATCAAGTGAATTTATTGTGAAGGACACCGGCAACTGTAGTCCTCGTTTTATGAGATGCACCATGAACCAGGTTCGATTTGTTAATTATTTTGTTCTCTTCTCCGGCCACCATAATTCTTCTTTCTAAATTGCTTCTTTTCCCTTTCTGTTAGATACCATGTACAGGTGATCTCGTGACAACATCAGGAATGCCATTGGCTTTAATGGTGCAACCTTTTGCTCTTCCTCATCCTTCCGAGGAGCCTATACAGGTACTTCTCAGTTTATGCACTTAAAGTAACCCACAGAAACATTAATCTGCACAAGTGATGGTAATACTGATCTGTGCCCTTCTACCAAAAAATATTAGAATGTCATTTGTGTGAAAACATATATGCTGTCATCTTAATGTTAAATATATGCTGTCATCTTATGTTAAATATTGGGTACTAACAGGACACAACCATCTTCTTGCGCAATAGCTAACCATTGTCTGCATTGCAATCTTTAGTCCATCTAATTGCATCCAAGTAAAACCTACCACTGCAACAACTTGATGGCATGAAATTTTGCCCGCTTATTTTGGAGAAGGCAGTCGCCCCCTGGACTTCTTCGCCAATGAATTAACACAATAATTATCAAGCATTAGTAAGAAAATGCTGCAGTACTTACTGAAAACACTGTAGATGCTTAATTTTTTCTATAGCGGTAGTTTTGACCCCTTCCATTTTCTTTACCTACACAGACAGCTCTGAAGCACTGAATATGAATCTGTTCTGTTAATAAATTTTATTCATTTTTCTTTGAACTTGACACTGTTTCTTAATTTAGCTTGTGGACTTCGGAGAGATGGGCCCTATCAGGTGTTCTCGCTGCAAAGCATACATAAATCCTTTCATGAGGTTTGTTGATCAAGGAAAAAACTTCATCTGTAACTTATGTGGTAAGGGACTACGACTTGCTAGTTTGATGTGTAGTTCAGCTTTTCTATGATTTCAAGCGGCCACTGGAAATGTTTTTATTCTTTGCCAGTAAACCATGTTCATATTAAATTAAATTATATCATTTTAAAGTCTGATGTTGTCTTCTTATCTTCTTTGAGAATGCGAGACTAGTAAAATTCAGCATCCTTGTAATGCTTGCACCAACCCTCTTAATATTTCTCTGCTTCAAGATTTGTTTTATCACTTTTGGTTCATAGCTTTTGCAATTATTCGCTATCAAATATTATTAAATTAATTTTGCAGTTAAATCTACTTAGCATTTAACAAGGTACACATATCATGCAGGATTTAGCAATGATACTCCAAGGGAGTACCTGTGCAACTTAGGGCCTGATGGTAGGCGGCGTGATGCTGATGACAGGCCTGAGTTATGCAGGGGAACAGTTGAATTCATTGCCAGCAAGGAGTTTCTGGTATGCCCATGCCTTGTTAGTGTCCTTGTCGCCTCCTCTTAGTCTTAGGAGGAATCTAATGGCGTTGATTTGATATTCTACATGTTCATATTTTTTTTCTACATACATACTTGGTCAAGCTTATATGCACTATATTTTGGCAAGGAGGGAGTACTAGTATATCTCTTATGCATATATAGATGATTTAGTTACTTTGTTTAACCAGCATGTAAGCAGGATGACTTACACATACTTTGCTCCATGTCTGCAGAATTTTCATATTATAGTTTCACATAATTTATATTTTAGGTTTTTCATTTGGTATCACAATAGTGATAACGACTTCATTCTTTTCAGGTCCGGGAACCAATGCCGGCTGTGTATTTCTTCCTCGTTGATGTCTCAATGAATGCTGTACATACTGGTGCAACTGCTGCGGCTTGCAGTGCAATATCCCAGGCTCTTTCCGATCTTCCTGTAAGTCTATGTGTTATTCTGTACATTGGCAATATACAATATAATCATTGTATGAGCTTAGTGCGTTAAATACTTCCTAAGGTTTCTTATATGTTCCATAATATCATGTTGATACGGCTTTATCATAGCAGAACAGTTATGCTTTTTTTCACCTTGAAATCGAGTCTTCTTGAACCTGTCATCCTTGGCGAACTGAATTGGGCACAGCCATGATTTCTTTAATTGTGCGATCTGTTGAGGGTGGCGTTTTATGTCCTGAGCGTACCTGCTGTCCACCTCTTCTCTCTCTATCTCTTGTCTCACGAATTTCCTAATCTCACATCTCCTTCCTCTTGATCTCCCTGGTGGAGAAACTGACGGGGATGGTACTAGTTCTAGGTGGCCGATCGCAAACAAGGATGTTGGCTTCTGGCAATGGGATTCTATGTCCGGGGGAGAAGGTCATTTCCTTTGATGTGACTGTTAGGGAGCCCCAGATTAGTTTTCTCCCTCGACTCCGGTGACTGGGGCTCTAACTGCCGGAGCACGTGGATCATAGCTAGACCTGACAGGACCTGTGCCTTGTCGATGTTCATCAGCGCCGTGGCATTTCATGCGTTAAGTTCTCATGTACAACTACGAGACGTCACGCATGCGGCACCCTTTCCATAATGGCAACACGGTTTCCAAGGCGGAGGCAGGCGTGACGTCTCGTCGTTGCTGCCCCTTCTCCACGTGGCACCGCCGGCGTTAATGCCGCACTGCCTTTCCTGCCCTTTGTCCTCCTCTTCCCACCCTTTCTCCGCCGCTTCTAGTGCTGCATATGCCTATAAAACCCGTCCTCCATCCTAGTCACCACCACAAGCGCAGCCGTAGCACAAGACCCTCCACCTCCACGAAAATTACACGCCGCCACGACGCTACCTGCTCCATGCTCGGCCGCAGGACGACACCTTCGCCGCCACCCCCTCTGTCTCCACCGCTGGCCGAGCCTGCGCTGCCTCTGCCCTAGCCCGAGTTCAGCGTCAACGACATGGTATGGTTTGTGCCGCATGAAGCTTAGTTCGACGCTGACGCTGAACACGAGGTGGCGGTGGAGTAGGTGGCGGAGCTTGCGGCGGAGCAGGCGGAAGAGGAGGAATGGAACAACGGTCCAGAGCTGGCAGACCTAGAGCAGGTTCGAGTCCAGATCCAGGACATCGACCGTCAACGGGGCCTAGGCTTAGTTTCAGTTTAGGCGTTTTTCATTCAACTTCGTAAAATATAACACGCCGTTCGGGGACTTGATTGGGAACGGGTGTCCCCCAAACGACTGATCCGGCGCTTTGTTGTACGTCGTTTTGTGGACGCGACTGGAGATGCTCTAACCCGGGGCATTTGTAAGGCAACTCTTTTTTTTTCCACAGCAACTTACATATTCATGTTAACCACACTTCTTACGCAACATAGTGCACAAGTCATGAAATTTCTTTTTGTTAAACGGAGCTGATCATAGCATGCAACTTCAGTCCCATTGTACATATCTTTCAGCAAGTACTTTCTAATAGAGTGTTTATGCTCATCATTGGTAAAGCTCCCTAAATCCGTTGGCCCCATGTGCGTACTAAGATATTAGGTATGCCATCACAAGAATAGTGGATTCAAAGTATTGTTTCATCAACACAATCCGTTTCATCTTTCTTCTTTTGTTTTCTTCCGTTATGTAAGAAACCATGGCTAACTCGTCTGACATCTTGCAACTACAATGTAGATCAATTTTATTAGCATGGCATGCAATTTGTAGTAACAATATTTCAGAAATTGACAACAAGTAGCACTCAAATCAGTCATCAAATCATGTCAATCAAGCCAACACATTCACAGGCAAAGCATCAGCACAAAGCATGCAACAACACATCACAACCATGCTGGTCGAGCAAGGAAATAGGGATAGAGGAGAAACAGGTGACATCCTAGCTCAGGTGTAGGGGAGGGCTGCGTCCTGTACTCCTGTGGCACAAACGAGAGAGGCGGGAGAGGAATACCAGAAGATAGAGTGAGTCCGTGGGGCACCGTTCTGAGGCAGAAGAGGGCAGGGTTCCTGTGCCGGTTCTAGGTTTTGCTGAGTGATGCGAGTTCGTGAGCGCAGGGAGGACGAGAAGTCAAGACTCGGTGCGGAGCGAGTGAATACACATCGAGGTCTAGCCTTACCCCAGTAGGTTCGCTCTCCTATATTTTTTTTGCCTATCGGATCTGGGCCTAGATATTGAGACTGAATGTCCAGCTCCAAGGCTCAAAGCAAACATCCAAATGAAGCATAATGGTATTGATTTGGTATTCTAGATATTCATACCTTTTTCTACATACATGGTCAAACTTTACATCGTTTGACTTAAAAAAATCTTTGATAAGGGGGGAGTATATATTATGACACCCTTATTAGTACCATGTTTTAATTGATTGTGGCATGGAAAAGTTTGTGGGATCATTCAATGAGAGGATGGATAGCAAAGCTGTCGGTCAGTTACGACATGCAAAAGTTTGTCAGTAGGGTCCACAAGTCTGCTTGCCCTTGGATTGGTGCATAGTGTGCCGAGTTTCTAAACAGCCAAAGTAGTCAATACAACGCCTATATATATACAACCCCATATACACTGCCTGGACTGAATCGCAAGACACATGAGGTGCTTGGATACCGGGCTCACATGCACCCAGGTGTCAATTTGAATATCTGTGACCACTGACCTTTTTGATGGTTAGATGGTAACTCTGTGATCACTTACATTTTTGATGGTTATATGGTAAACTAATGTCCCTTCTGGTTCTTTGAGGTTTGAACCTTGTTCTAGACATTGCTTTCCTCACAATAATGAGGTGTTGGAAGGGTTTAATGCTCATGTTTTGAGATGTGAAAGCAATCTATATATATCATAATTGTCAATTCATTTTGTTTTGCTCTTTGGAATGGAATGCACCTGTACCAGTTCAATAAATAGTGCTGGTCCGGTTTCGGTAAAATAATAGTATTTTTAAATACTTGCGAGGAAGAAATCATAGATTAACCTACTTACTATGCTGTATATTAAGCCACAAGCCTAGGGAACATAGCACGGTGGATACTTGGGCTGGCCACCAAACAAGCCTAAGCCTCAAACTCCAGTATACTGAACCTTAGGGGCAAGCTGCTGTTAATTGCAACAGTGCAGCCAACCAGGGTCATACCAGTCGGAAGTCGGAATGCCGTTGCTTAAGAATATGGATGACACTGAGATGTCGCTTGGTGCCATACCCTCGTTTCCCTGTTCTTTTGTGGCTGGTGCTTCTTGGTTTCTTGCTTTCGTCCTAGATCTATGCATCCTGCCCTATTTATATACATATTTGATAGTTTGGTTTCTTGCTCTAATTGGTCATACCAGGCCTGTTGACGGATTGAACCTAGGATCCTCGGCAACCATACTCCGAGGATCGTGAGTACATCTATTTTTATCCTCCACTGCACTGAGGTGTTTTCATAAATGTAATTGTAGTTGTAGGTCTCCTCGTCTTGTTCAATTCTTGGTAAAGTCTCCTTCCATGATACGCTCCAAGTTGGTCCTGGGTTCATCTAGGAGTCTGGGTGCTGCACACCATGTAGGTTGGTGAAGTCCCGTGGTGGGCTCCTAGGCCTTGATCATAGCAGGATGGATTAGGTATAGGTCCGCATGCCGTAGGTATATGGGCAGGTCCCATATATACTCGACAAGGCTGTTCTGGCTGCTATCATAATGGAATTTTAGCATGATCTCTATATATTACATATAGATTTGAAACCAGAGTGCACACATAATTATTGTTTGCTGAATCACTGTGTTGGCAAACTTGGTGTGTTGTTTATTATTTTTCTTTACTTTGCTGAACCATATTGATATTGGACCACTTGAAATTGTGTTGACATTTGTTTTCACTTTTCTAGGAAGGTCCCCGAACTATGGTTGGAATTGCAACATTTGATTCTGCTATTCACTTCTATAGTCTGAAACGTGCTCAGCAACAGGTTTGTTCCAAAAGAAGTTTCCTAACAATGTTAATAAATGCATCATCCCCTTTGTAATTCAGCTAGTAAAAACTCAAAATATTGTTATGTTATCGTAACAGCTGATCTTTTTGACCCAGCAAAGAGAGAAGCCAATTATCTATAACCTGCATTTGATGTAAACATCCCCATCTTGGGTAATAAACTGTTGACAGTATCACGCCTTCTACAAATATTTCTTATTTTTTCTTTTCTAGTTTTCTGAGTACTGATTTTTTTTTTCAAATCTGACTCAGTCATAGGAGATACAACTAGCCCTTACTAATCAACAAGGTGCAAATCACTTAAGTTCAGATGTCAAATCTATGTGAGAAAAATCCAATAGAATTTTGTCAATGCAGTCTCGATTTACTCCACTTCTATATAAACTTTCAACCTCAGTTTTAATCAGTGACAGAAGAACCAAAAAGGTTGACAAATTTCAACCTCAGTTTTAATCAGTATTCCCTTCTGCTTGGCTGTAACAGTTGCTGCTGGTTCTGAAGGCAACTTGATCTTACAGAAGGAGCTTATTTTAATACTACTACCTCCATCCCAAAGCTTAAGGCTTATATTATTTTTAAAAAGTCAAACTATGTCAAGTTTGACTAAGTTTTTACCAAAAATCATTAAATGCAAAATACAAAATCAATATTATTAGATAGATAATGAAATATATTTTCGTATGGTATCTACAAAATATTATATTTGGTCAAACTTTACTTGGTTTGACTTTTCAAAAAAATATAAGCCTTAAGCTTTAGGATGTGGAGGTAGTATTGCTGAGTGCTGACAGTTTGCTGGTGCCTAGATGTCAATGTTTTCAAATTGTACCTTTAACACTTTTGTCCTTTGCAGCCTTTGATGCTTATTGTTCCTGACATCCAAGATGTGTATACTCCACTTCAGATGGACTTAATTCTCCCAGTTTCTGAGGTTTGTATTGGCACAAATGACAGTTGTAGTTTCAACAGAAATAAGATATCTTTCTATACCCGAAAAACCTCTAAAAACTTACTTTTTCGAGGCTTTAGTGCCGTGATAGTCTGGAGCAACTACTGGAGAGCATCCCGAGCATGTTTGAGAACAACAGGGTTGCTGATTCAGCATTTGGGGCAGCTATGAAGGTAGTAGTTCCCATAATATTCTTACCACTTTACGTTATCATTTTGTTACAATAGGGTTGCTGGTTTTTAACATGCTTGCTTAATGTCTGCTTCGCAATTTTCAACAATTGCATTGCAAATTCTTAATCTACAGTCACTTGTTAACTTCGGTTGAAACATATCACAAATGTTTACATAGTTCCATCTTTTTTGTTTACGTTTTTTTTTATGGTGTATGCAGGCAAGTTTCCTAGCTATGAAGCCCACTGGTGGAAAGTTGCTTGTGTTTCAGTCAGGTATTTTAGGCACGGCGTAAAAAATATGCATTTTTTTGTGGTTTTTACTCTGTTATGAGTCATTGCATTTTCTATGTCGTTTTTTTGTTGATGGTTGATATCAGTGTAATTTTTTGTATACCAAACTTAAATTCTGAATGTAACAACGTAAGAAAACCTTGGTTGCAAAATAACGTACTATGCACCCTGGGTACTGATAGCATGTGTAAGGGAGAGATGGAATATATATAACTGCAAAAAAAAAAAGTAGTCAACATCTTATGCAAGTCTTAACATCATAAAGGAGGTACATTGTTGCATATATAACTTACTGGGTTGGTAATTTCTTGTTTGTGTAAAAGCTGCAAATAGCATTCCTTGTTCTGGTGAACTGCTCGTTTACTTGTAGCAGAGTGAGTGATGAATCCGGCTTTAAGCATGCCATAGTACATTAGTGAAGTTATTCGCGTTAGATTAGACGTCATCAGCATATCTGGACCAGAACAGGAAAAAACAGTTATTAACAGTGCATTGTTGTCACTTGCAGTGCTACCATCAGTTGGGACTGGCTCATTATCTGCCAGGGAAGCTGAAGGTAGATCAAATATTTCCACTGGAGATAAGGTATGATTAATTTCTCGAGTTATTTGCATAATACATGTAACACAAAGTTACATTTGCCATGCCATATCGTCATGAGTGTCCTTTTTTTATAATTATTTTTTTAGTTGACATGTTTTATTATCTTACATGATATTTCCAGGAAGCACATAAGCTCCTGCAGCCTGTTGATAAGACGCTCAAGACGATGGCACTAGAATTTGCTGAGTATCAAGTGAGCAACATTTGTTTCTGCTTGTTTCAGAATTTATTACTTTCAGTATTCAAATAAAATTAATATTTCAATATTTTACTACTCGTTTTCTCAGGTTTGTGTAGATGTGTTCCTTACCACACAGTCATACACAGATATTGCTTCGATATCAGTTGTTCCCAGTACCACTGGTGGCCGGGTATGCCTCTCTTCAATAGTTATGTTAGATTTTGATATTTGTAATTCTGTAGGATTTTTAACATGCTGGGGAGCTAAACTATTTTCGGATAAGATTATTGCTAATTTGAAAGAGCTACTGTATTATTCTGTCAAATTCCTGCTGTTGTGCAGGCCTAACTATTTTATTGAATTGTGATCAGCCTTTTATTGTGTTGGGTGAAGGCGTTGTTCATAATTGATCTTTATCTGTTATCTGCCTTGGGGTCTTATGTTCATGCATGCTACCCTTATGCAAAAGATTTTTCATTATTTCAAGTTGCAGTATCAGTTTTGCATTGCACCTACAATTAATTTTCATTTTAATATCAACTGTAATATATACTTACAGCAAGGGAACATACCATATGATAAAAGTGATAGTACACTTAGCATGTAGTTCCCTTTATATCCTCTTATTTTAAAACAAACACATAGGTTTGTAAACTCTGGAGCTTCCAGTTCCATCTTTTCTGATATTTCTGCTTTCTCCCTTATGCTGTTCGATTGTCTATTTGATCTGGACATCTCCCCTTAATTATGCAGGTTTACTACTATTTTCCATTTTCTGCTCTTTCGGATCCAGCCAAACTCTTCAATGATCTCAGATGGAATATCAGTAGACCCCAGGGGTTTGAGGCTGTCATGCGTGTCAGGTGCAGCCAGGTGAGCATATGCCCCCCTCCCCCCCTCTCCTCCACCTTTTCATACAATAGTCATATAGTACCTTATTCTTTGTTTCTGTTTCAATGTGTACAAGGGGCTTCAAGTTCAAGATTATTCTGGCAACTTCTGCAAGCGTGTTCCTACTGATATTGATCTGCCTGCGGTCAGTAATTAAGATTGCCCCAATATAATTGTTGTTTGCATGTCGAGCTTTGCATATTCTATTGTGAACACATGTGCTGCGTCTATGTTATGCTCATTGTTGCTCTCATAATGGTAGAATATGCATCTTGGTACTTAAAACAATCAGCTGGTAGCATTCCATTGTAATGAAGTGTTGTCTGGTCACATCCAGTATACCATGCCGGTGTTTACAAAAGTATATGGCAAGCATTGCTTAATTTTAGGCAAACTAAACTCTCTTTTCTGTGGAAAATGTGATGTCCTTTGGATTATGTCTTTCTCTGTATCTAGGAGGTAACTGACCCAGCTGACGTATAATAATGACCACTCTTGGCATTTATTGCTACAAACGCTGCAATTTTAAATGTGTATATGTCAGCCTACAGGGTAATAAAATCATATTAGTATCACTATTCGATTAAATAGCAAAAAATAGTTGCTGAAAATAATAAATTTTAATTGTTATGTTACTGTATCTATCTTCTGTTTCACTTTCTTAGTGTTGCTCTTTCAGATGTTGCAGATCTAAGCTCTGTTAAATTTATGCTTCTGCTGCTGCAGATTGACTCCGACAAAGCCATAATGGTTACCTTTAAGCATGACGATAAGTTTCAGGAGAATTCAGAATGTGCTTTTCAGGTAATGCATGAATTGAGAACATCAGTTATAGGAATTTTTTTCAACAATAGTATGGACTAGAGCCTACTTGTTTTGCGGTGAAGTACCAATGATATGCACATATTGAAACTATTACATGTATCATCCAGAAAAAAAAACAGCGGGGTTTAGAAAACCAGCCTCATGCATCATGAACCAGCTATGGTTGATCGTTCATCACTGGGTTTATTCGCCCACTAGGTCATGCTAGCACTAACAACTAACAACAGAAATTTGCTTCTAAATTTTTGTGTTCATCACTGTGCTGATTCGCCCACTAGGTCATGCTAACAGTAACAGCAGAAATTTGCTTCCAAATTTTTGTGCTTAGACTAAGTAGAGTCACCTATTTCTCTGGGGGTGTTTCGGAGCTCCACTTCACATCAGCTTCACTCCACCTGTTGACTCTGGAGTTATAAGAAGTGTGTGTGTATCACACTAACATAACATCCACATTACATAGAACTAAAGGCGGTAAAAAACGGTCTAAACGGTTTGGCTGGTTTGACCTATTCTTTTTTTGTACTAGTTTAGAAATGAAGATTGAGTTCGTGAAAGAAAATGAACTAGCCCCCACTGGCTGGTTTACACTGGTTTCAAACAGCTTCAATCTTGCCCAACATAGAGCTTTTTGGTGGAAGTGCAAAATAACCCTTGTTTATATGTTGCTCTTCACTTGATCGCTCTTGGGCCGACGCATTGGAGGTCGTATTCATTGGTTCACGACTATCCCAAAATCAGTAATTAGTAATAGCAACAATATGTAATGAAACCAATGAAGTGGAGTTGATAAAGCAACCTTTTCCCAGCTTCACCAAAATGAAAGAGTGGATCCAGCCTCACTCCACCAAAATTTAGAGTTTTGGGTGTTTGGCACAACTTCACCTACACCACTAGTGAATCTGTGGAGTGGAGCTGTCCCAAACACATCTAAGTATGTGGTGAAACCCAAGTGTGATACTAGTCCCACAAGTGTTTTTTGTTCTGGACCTCATGGTACGATTGCAGTATATATCTGAGGCGGTCAGCAATTTTAAAAGCGTACTTTTTTTTGTTTCCGTGGTAGTGATGCTAATTCGCTCACAGATTCTTTATGCCAGCCCACATGATGTGCAAAAACAAAAAGGCAAAAACTCAAAATTGATTACATCCTCAGTGTTTAATTCAAATTTTCTCTAAGCTACGTTATCAGTAAATAATAATACAAAGTTTCTACATTAATAGTTTTGACATTTGTCTTGTTGCATATTCAGTGCGCGCTTCTTTACACCACTGTGTATGGGCAAAGAAGGATACGGGTCATAAATATCTCTCTCCCTTGCACAAGCATGCTCAGCAACCTTTTCCGGTATGCTGATCTGGAAACGCAGTTTACATATATTGTTAAGCAAGGTAAATCAGCTGCTCACTATATTAAAGTGGGCCTCAATAAACCTATCCTATTGTGCAATTATATTAGCGAAGCAGTTGTTTTAAATTATAAGTATATCATACAATATATTTTGGTAGACTGATATATTTTGTGATGTGTAGCTGCAAGTGGCATTCCAACAAGTTCCCCATCCCAAGTTAGGGACCAAGTAACAAGTACATGCATCAATATTCTCCAGTCCTACCGTAAATATTGTGCATCTGTTAGTTCCTCCGGTCAGTTAATTCTCCCAGAGGCTCTAAAACTCCTGCCTTTGTATACTCTCGGTACGATCTCTTTCATCTAATATTGCTATTATTTATTATTTGTAATGAGCATATTTACAACCTCTCTAATTGTTTTTATTTGATGTATCAGCCTTAATTAAAAGCATAGGACTGAGAAATGATGGGAGAATAGATGATCGGTCTTATTGGGTCTCTATTGTCTCTTCAATTTCTGTGTTTTTAGCTGTTCCATTGGTGTTTCCTAGGATGATTGCGCTCCATGATCTTATGTCAAGGGTATATGTTTCTGAAAGTTCTGTTGTTTCATTCCATATTAAATATGGTAAGATCTGTCACTGATTGTTTTAGCTACGGACTTTTGTGCAGGATGATGAAGATTCCCTCATTCCAAATCACCTTACTCTCAATAGTGAGAATATACAGGATGATGGTATTTACTTACTGGAAAATGGTGAGGATGGTTTTATTTATGTTGGGAATGCAGTTAACTCTGCCACCCTAGAGCAAATATTTGGTAGCTCATCTTTGGCCGGAGTGCCAAATCAGGTAAGTCATATACCGTTATCCTGGAAAATTATTAAATAAATAAATAATTCTATATGCAAGTGTGGTTAGTAACTTGTAACTGTTTTTCAGTTGGTATTGGAGCAATTTGATAATGAATTATCCAGGAAAGTAAATGAAATTGTGAATGAAATAAGGCGACAGAGATGCTCTTACTTGAGGTACTATCTGTTATTTCTCAACTATGCTGTAAGCAGCTAAATAAAACCATGCTGTAAGCACTTGCTACTTGACTCCAGCACTTGACTTGTTCAATCTGTTTTGCAGATTGAGGCTATGCCAAAAGGGTGACCCATCTGGTTAGTCTTCGGACTGTTTTCTTCCCGACACCTCATATATCTTTACGTATTAATGTTGATGTTCGTTTCTGTATCTGCAGGAGATTTCTTCCGTTCACTGCTGGTCGAGGACAAGGCACCCGGTGGTCTTTCCTATGTAGAGTTCCTTGTACATGTTCATCGGCAAATCCAGAGCAAGATGACCTGACGTGACCTGCCTAATTGCTGTGATATGGTTGGTACCAATCCAGAAGAATTGATTTTCTCATGTGGATATATAGCAAAAAGGAATGAAGCAGTTCCTCTCTGAAGCACAACCCCATTGGTCTTTCGAGAGTTGCATATTTTCAGGATTCCACAATCTCTTCTTATACAAAGTTGGTTTTGGTGTAGGCTAATATGCCTGTACAGGGATGAGTCTGGCTTGATGTATTTAGATTGTGAGATTGTTTATCTTCCCTTTGTGAACGACATCTCTATTATGTTGATAAAAGAAGCATCCGAGAATTCTAGAGGTCAGGTTGGTATCACTATTTCAGGAGACAAAAGGGGAGAGTGCCTATTTCATGGATGGAGATTTGGTGCACATGAGCACCAGTGATCTCGTTTTTCAAATAAATTAAAAATCATATTTTTGTGTTTCAAAAAATTCTGAAGAAAAAATCTTCATATAGCCAATAATGTATCCCATAAACGTGTAAAATATCAATTTCAAATACTTCATATTTTAAGCTACACAAAAATGACAAAAGTGTAGATCTGGGTAGTTATTTTCAAATCTCCAAAAACGTATCAGATTTTGTTATTTTTGTCTACCATAAAATAAAAAGAATTTGGGGTTGATATTTTGCATAATTGTGAGATGTATAGCTGACAATCTGCAGAATTATTTTCAGATTTTTTATAACTTATAAATATTTTTTTATTTTTTTAATAAAATGGCGTGAACACTGAAGCTCGAGAGTCAAAAGCACTTTTGCCTATTTCATTCGATACCTTATCATTTATAAAGCTTGGCTTATATAGCCTGAGTTCTGCTCACACACCTACAGCCGAATGGACGTGCGCACTTACAACACAGGATTGCCTACAACTCGCTATCTAATTCTCATTAAAAAAAACTCACTATGCCATTGCGCATCTAAGTCTGCAGTAGTTGTTAAAGATGATGCAGTCTGTGACACTACCCACCACTTCTGGGATGAAGCGCCTTCCCACATTGAGGTATGCTGGTAAATGTTAAACCTGATCAACACTCACAGAAGTATCAATCACTCAACTCACGCGCAGCAATTAGGCACGAGATTTCAGAGTTTATATAGTGTGGCAAGTAGCCGATTACAGAGGTGAGGTGAGGAACCAGTCGCGTCCCACAAACCGTTCCCAAAGGATTTGCGACGCGTGGGACAAAAAATCGTTTCTAGCCGCGCGCCTCAAAGGCCTTTTTGTCCGGCGAGGCTTAATACGGTGTCCGGCGTTTCGAGCCCGTCCCCGCTACACAGGGGACGCTTCGGGCACGCCGGACACAACGAAATGAGAGGAGAGGAGGCGCGTGCCCGACGCGTCAGCGACTCGGACGCTCAACCGCCGCCTACGTAGCGACGGTGCAGTTGCCGGGAAGGGGAACGTCGCATTGGCAACCGCGTCGACCGACGCGCCAACCGACGGAATGGAGCGCGAACTCCTCGGAAGAGCAACCGCCGCTCTCTTTGACTTCTGCGTCGCCGTTCATGCGCGCTCAATAAGACCCGTACATAGGCGCTTTCGGATCTTCAACCGGTTGCCATTCATCCAAGCTTCTCACGATGAGCTACATCTCTGGGCTTCCTTCAGACACCGACATCGAGGGCAAGTCTCCAGGATGGCGCCATTGGTGGGACAGAGTCCGGACGCCCAGCAGCGGCGATGATTCCCCGCCGCCACTAGACAACGCGGAGGAATGGCAGGCCGTGGAGGAGGAGGCGGAGGAGGAAGGGTCTGAGGAGGCGGTGGCCCGGGCGAAGGCGGACGCGAAAGCGAAGGCCAAGGCCAAGGCGCAGCCGGCGAGCACCGTCGACGACGAGGAGGACACAATTTCCTCCGACGCGTCGACCGACACCGCCTCTTCGGAAGAGGTGACGAGCAGGAAGCGCCACCGTGATGAGGACGACGAGGCGGGGCCATCAAAGAAGAAGAAGTAGTTAATTTTTTTATATGTAATTTGATTATATTTTTTCGAAGTTTTTATATGTAATTTTTTTATGTTGCACCGATTTGAATATTAGTACAGAGTTTTCTTCTATCTATTAAAATTAATTTTTAAGTTTTGGGGGCGCGTTTGGGGGACGCGGCTGGGGAGCGACGTCCCCCAAACACGACACGAACGAAACACGTCCCCCAAACGCTCGATCTGGCGCCGTTTGGGGATGGTTTGGGGGACGCGACTGGAGATGCTCTAATACATTGATGCCAGACCCGGAGGGGGAATTGAGTATATATGCAGGAATTCTAGAGTATATAGGCGAGTACAACTACATGACAAGGAAGAAAGAAGTTAAGGTGATAAGGTTACAGTTGTAAAGTTCAAACAGCTACTCATTGGTGATCTTCAGCCGTCCATCGGTGGATCAACGTTGATAGCTTCATCCAAGTTGGCAGGAACGTAGCCGCATCCAGGTATCTTTGGGCCAAATTGGTTGAGTAAAGGCCAAGGCCTATTTAGTCGATTCGAAACAAGCCTACATAGGACCCAGCTTATATTCAAAGCTAGATTGGGGGCCTAGACCAATTCGTAGAAAATTATATTCCGGCCCAGATCGATTACCCATACCTCCTCTACTCAAGTTCGCCTCATGGGCCCTTTTTATGGGCGGGATTATATAACTGCCGGCGTGCCATTGCCGGCACCCGAGCAGGTCCATCACCGCCGTCCGACATTGCTTGCAGCCTGGCTATCCTTTCTGGCCTGAATAACCACTTCTTCAGGTCGGCAGGTTGCAACCACAGCTGGCATGTTTTTTTGATAAAAGTCCCTAGCATATACTATTACTATCTCCGTCCTAAAATAATTATCTCCGAATAAGTCGGGATGGGTATATAAGATAGATCACGGCCCAAAACTGACGTAGGGAATGTAAACGCACGGTCGATAGATACACCTTTTTTTAACATGAAGATATATTAACCTTAAGATCACAGTACAAGATTTACATAGATCATCAAAGAGGAAGAGCCGGCAATAATAGGCTGCACATAATAGAATATACATGACCATGATATGCATAGAAGATACCGATGTTTTCAGCTCAAGTTTTCATCAATGATAGATGCACCTTCGATGACTAGTAGGAGTCTAATTCACACTTTCCACCTAATTGTCTTTTCTCTTATGTTCATTCACGCAAAAGACATAATACAAAATATAATTAACCTGATCTTGCATTGCCAAGAAGATCAGTTCATGGGTCTAGTAAGTCTCAGATACAATTTAACAAGAATAGTTCACCACGAAAGGACTACCAATTACAATTACACCATTACATCTGAGGATACTTAAGGGAATCTGATGGCGAGCACTACACACGTTTCAGCTTTGGCATGGCAGTACCAGCTTCAGGATTGGGGTGTCCACTGGCTGTAAGATCAGGTAGCAACATATCTAAATCTTTTGGCATGGTAGCAGCTTCAGGATTGAGGTGTCCACCAGCTGCAATATCAGGTGTAGCTGCCCATGGGATACCTCCCACTGCCGCGCAAGTTCTTTCCAATCTGCATTGCTAATTGAACTGGCAGGACTTTATTTTGGCATGGTAGTACCACCTTCAGGGTTGAAGGTTCCACGAGCGGTAAGGTAATAGAGAAGCAGACCATCCTTCGGGGTTAATTTTCAAGCCTTCACAAGTGCCTTCCAATCAGCATTGCTTATCGATCTAATAGGAGTTTTTGCTGGCTTTGCGGCAAAAAGAGGAAATTCCATTGGAAACGTATGAGCAATATCACACACAATTCTTCTGTTACTTGATGCATGTCCAACATCTGATCTTAATGCTTCTGCAGCCGTCTTGAGCGAGGATACTTCCGGAGGCATCTGGTTAGCCCCCTGGTTAGAATGACAACATGGATCAATCAAAGAGCATGATGACAATTAACTATATATGAGTAAACAATAATGAAATCCATAACACAGACAAGACATGGTATAAGAGTCCAGGGTCTCGAGTTCGAGTCCTGGCTTTCGTAATTTGTCCTAAAATTGTTGTTGCCCCCTCGGAGTCCACGTATATGTCTCTTGAGCTATACCTCTAATTCTTTCCACGTTCGGACGGGCTAGGCAATCCACTTATACATCTCAACACCCCTCCTCGCGTGTGACCAGAAGAAGAGAAGAGGAGGTCAACACATGAAAAGCAATGGCACATGTATGAATGCGCTTATACACGACGGACATAGGGGTGGAGCATATAGGGCGGAAGCCAGGACTCGAGACACTGGGCTCTGATACCATGTCAAGCTTCATGCACTAGCCAACGCAACCAAAAGTCCGAAAATAAATACAAAATTCTTTCACATGAAGTTAACTTGGAGAAAGAAGAAAAACACCATCTCCAGATAATATGGAAGAGATGGGTGAACTAGCAACTAGCAACTAGTTTCTTCAAAGATCTATACAAGGCGTATACAAATGTTCAGCCTGAGATCATTTTCAATATCATTGAGCCGCAGATCAATCAACTGACAAATGATGCCTTATGTAAAGAGATTAGCACAACCTTATTCCAGATTGGGACATTAAAAGCCCCGGAGGCTGATTGCTTTCCAGCGCGCTTCTAACAAAGAAATTGAGGGCAAGCTAAAGAAAGATGTCATAAGGGCAGTGAAACAATTCTTTGCCACTGAGATCATGCCAGAGGGAGTGAACGTTACAATTATTGTGTTGATTCCAAAAAACCAAAACCCAGAATCACTCCGGGATTACAGACCGATTAGTCTTTGCAATGTTATTTATAAAGTTGTTTCAAAGTACATACTAAACATGTTGATACCAGTACTGAATGATATAATCTCTCCAACCCAGAGCGCCTTCATTTCGGGAAGATTGATTACTAGGAAGATTGATTACTGATAATGCTTCGATATCTTTTGAAGGCAAAGGTAGGGGTAACCTCCCTCTTCGGTTACCCTCTCCATTAGCCCCCTCCCAAATTTTCCCTTTCCCCAAATTTCGCACCGACGACGGCGACGACGACCTAGATCTAGCAGCGCTCATCTCCCTTCGGTCTCCGACGCCGGACCAGGGTCCTCTTCTCCAGCCGCGGCGGAGCCTGCGCACATCTGCGACGGCTTTCGGCCGTGTCCTTCATCCGCCATGACGGAGGTAAGAGGAACTCCTCTGCTGTACCGTACTGTTAGATTAATGTTGGTAGAAGTAGTTGGGTTTGATAAGACCGTTCGTAATGCATAGATCTTGTTTGAGTAGACCGACCAGCTCCAGCTTGTGCATCACGCTGCAACACTCATCATTTTCATACAAGCTTGGCTCCTGATGGTGCACAAGAGAGCAGTTAGGCATGCTGCTTATCCTCGTGTGACTTACGAACCTATGTTACAACGAGATCAAGAGAGAATTGCCAACCTCAATAACATCTACAACTGCAACGATGTAGAGGCTATCCAGATGCTACGGATGAGAAGAGCCCCTTTCTATGCACTTGTGAAAACATTCAGGGATAGAGGACTGCTGACTGATAGCATCCACACCTCTATCGAAGAACAAGTCGCAATGTTTCTTCATGTCGTCGGTCATAACCAGAGGTTCAGAGTCACCCATAACACATTCAGGCGATCCACGGAGACTATCTCTCGGTACTTCCAGCAGGTGTTGTACGCAATTGAGGAGCTGAGAGGTGAAATGATCAAGCCAACATCAATGAACACACCAACCAAGATCAAGACCAGCTACATGTGGTTCCCCTATTTCAGGGTGAGTACAGAACCATGTTCCTTCTACCTAGCAGATGTGTGGTACTGTCAAAAACATGACTGTGTGTGTAACAACCCAAAAATTTCAAAACAAACAAAATGAATTTCCCTAGTTCCAAATTTTGGAACCAACAAAAACTTTTATTAAAATAAGATTGATACATATAGATCTGGTTTAAATCTTGTGTTTTGCCATGATGAGTGTTATTATGCTTATGTGCTAAACCCTAAAACCCTAATGTGATCAAGTGAAGGTCACCAACCCAATAAAATAAAAGAGAAAGAAATCAAATAAGAAAAACCTTAAACCCTAATCTTCTCCGGAAATCATTTGGATCTATTTTGAGAAACCCAAAATAAAATAAAAGACATATGGGGGCATATAGCCCTAATAGGTAAATCTTGAACCCTACCTTTATTAATTATGCTAAATGGTGGTGAACCATTGTGAACCCCACTAAACCCTAAACCTCACCCCTCTTTTCACCACCCTAGTTAAATTAAAATAAAAGGAAATTAAATAAGAAAGAGGCATATGTGCCTAGGGCTATATTTATAAAACTTTACCCAAAACCTTTACACTTTATTTAGAGAATTGGAAAAGCTTCATACACCTTACCTAGTACTTATCAAACCAAATCCAAGTGGTTTCCAAAGAAAATAAAAAGAAACTAAAAATGCCATAGAGGCATATGAGAGAAAAGTGCAAATTTGTGAATTTGAGAAGATTGACCCTAGGACTTGTGTGAATGGTTGGATCACTTCCATATGCCATTTCAACACTAAACAACATAAATTGGGTCAAGCCAATTCAAATTGAAAATCAAATGCCACATATGCATAGTGGCATATGTGACACATAGCCATTTCACCCAACTTTGACCTATGACTTAAAATCTTGACCAAATGATGTGAACCCATCTCTAAACCTAATATAACACTAAATTGACCCTAACCCATGTCCAAGTAAAGCAAGGGGAACGATTTACAAAAATAATAAAATTTGAACCTCACCTCTTATGTGTTATGGCCAATTTTGCAAATCTTTGATCAAGACCTTTTGAAATGGATTCAATGGTTTGAAAATGTTTCTAAACTAATAAGAATCACATTAGAGTCAACAAAAGTCAACTCAAATGGGGAGAAATCAAATAGGGAGAAAATCCCCAAAATTCACTCACATACACTTAGCCAAATTTGCAAATCTTCAACCAAGGCCACCATTGCTTGATCTATTGTTTGTAAAACCCTTATATATGATAAACAAACACAATTGCATCAAAGAAACAAGAATAAAATCAAAGGAAATCTCAAAACCATCTCACATGTGATGATGGTCATTTGTGTGATTTTTAACATGATCCCCTCTTTACCCCTCTGGCTTTGACTTTTCTTCAACCAAACTTGGTCAACTATGACCATGTCATCCAAGACCTTGTCAAAGTGAACAACTTTCATGTTGACCACCATACCTAACTTTGACTAGGTTGACCAGTAGAGATGTGACAAGTAGGGACTTTGAAACCAAGAGAAGATGATCCACTTTTTGAAAACTTGCAAAACAACACCAAATTGACCACCACCACCACCATTCCATCCCTATGAATATATGAATGAGATCCACCAAAGGAATTTTCAAAATTTGAAAAACTTTTCTCTTTCGGCCATTTTCACAAACACCTTGTGGGCAGCACCTATATTTGTGCCCATACCGAAAATTGGTTTGGACCAGGTCCAACCCTGACCATCCCTGCTGCTCTGGAGACTCACCACACCCCTGGGCACCAGTACCAGCCACTGCACCCCTCTCTCTTGGTCACCATGACCCAAAACAACACTTGCCCGTGCTCACCATGCCATCACCTTGTCACTTCCCCCTCTGGTCGTCTCAGCACTGCACCTCCATGTCCTGGACGTCCCTCTACCTCTCCTGGACCAGCCCTTGCCCTCCCTTGGTCAAACCGACGCATGCACACGCCAGCAGCCGCGCGCCCAGACCACGCCCAGAGACGCCCACGCGCGCCAGGACACGCACGGTGACATCCCTGGACGCGACAAGACGCCGCCGTGCCCCGTCGACTCAGTGCTCCCCTCGACCTCTCCTTTCACCTGCAGCCTCACCTCGACGTCAGCTACCTCACAGACAACGCCGCTTGTACGCGCACGCCTGTCGCCGTCGTCACAGACGACGACCGTCCGCCACGGTCCGCCGGTACACGGTGACGTGCCGCCTGCTCCTGACCACCCCTGACCTCGCCTGGATGCGCGTCGTGATCACCGTGACCCCAGGAACACACCTCGCCCATTCCTTGCCCCTTCAACGCCCTGGAACGGCGACGCCACCATCAACCTGCCCGCTCCGCCTCGGCCTTGCCTCGCCCCTATAAAAGCCGACGCTTCCGCCTCCAAACTCCACACCAGTCGCCTCCCCTACCTCCTCTGACGCCCCTCGACCATCTCCCTCCTCACATTGTGCCCTAGCTAGCCCCAATTGCTCGCCGGCGCCCCGCCGTACCCCAGCAACGGCGCCATCGATTGCGGCCACCATTGGAACTGCCGCGACCACCGTCGGCACCACCGTCGTCTCCAACGCCGATAGCCCGCCTCGCTGACCCCTCTGGACCACGGTAAGGCCCCTCCCTGGACCCTCCTGGCCGCGGTAGGGTTTGCTCCCGCCGGAGCTCGTCTCCGACGAGGATGAACCGAGGCCGTCCGATCTCCTTAAATCCCACGGCCCCCATTCACGTACCGGTTCGGTGATTTTAAAGAAACTGACAGTGGACCCCACTGTCAGGCGGCCCGCCCGCATCGCCAGCGAAGCTGGGCCGGCCCGTTTAAGTTTCCCGCCCCCGTTTGAATTCAAACTTTGTTAATTTCTTTTTCAGTTAATTTGCAATCTGATGCTAGTTTTAAAATTTAATAGGGACAAATCTACTGAGCCAAATTTTACAAATTTTATATATTTAGAAAGCTCATGAAAGGCCCCATCCAACCACACTGGATTCAAATCAAAATATGTTGTAGAATAAATGTGACAAAAATAACAAGGCATGGCCTTTTTCCACTTCAAATAATTATTAAAAATTATAGAAAAGTGCTTTTAAGATAATTCCAACTCTCAAAAATCACATGTCACATTATCTACTAGAATATATAAAAATATGACATAGTTGCTTTACATGATCATGG
This sequence comes from Lolium rigidum, assembly GCF_022539505.1. Taxonomy (NCBI): domain Eukaryota; kingdom Viridiplantae; phylum Streptophyta; class Magnoliopsida; order Poales; family Poaceae; genus Lolium; species Lolium rigidum. The sequence goes on along the minus strand of NC_061512.1, from coordinate 86,440,380 downwards.
CCTAGTTTAAAGATTGGCCCTATGGCTAGTTCTAGATCATTGAAAATTGGGCAAGATAATTTATTAAAATGTATGAGAGCTTCCCTCTCATTTAAATCTTGTCTCAACTAATTCAACCTGAGGTAGATACCATGGTTAGCTAAATCTCATATTGAATTAGTTGATGATATTAAATCATTATTAGGTGTTATTAAAATGCATGAGGTGCACCATCTCATTTAAATTATGTTCACCATTAGGGGTCAAATCTATGAGGTATAGCACCTCATTTAAATCATCTTCTCAAGTTGTATGAAGTAATGTGATGACCCTTGTTGCTTGGTCTCATATTTTGCTCACTTAAGAATATTAAATGCTTGCCATAGTAGCATTTAAATTGTCCCAACAAATTATTAAATCTTATGGGAGTGTTTCTCTCATTTAAATCCTGTCATGAACAATTCAAAATGAGGTAGAGACTCAGGTCATTTAGGTCTCACATGAATTGTTGATGATATTAAATCTTTACCATGTTAGGATTAAAAGGTATGAGGTGTTCACCTCATTTAAATCATTTCTTAAATGATAAGTGTGAAGAGGTTGACCTTGGTCAACCTAGGTCATATATTATTCATAAGAGAAATTAAATCTTAATAAGAAAATGAGAGGAAATTATTTCTCTAAGTAATTAAAAGTAAACCTTATTTAGTATGAGAGGAAATTATTTTTCCTAAATAAGAAAACAACACATTTACCCACTTAATAGTAATGTGTGATGCTAGTTTAACTTGTGTAAATTATATGAGGTGTTTCACTTCATTTAAATCTTGTCCCAAGTACTTTCATATGAAGTTTGAACCCCTGGTCAAATACTCTCACATGAAATACTTGGAGATTTTAAATCATAATAGGCATTATTAAATGGTATGAGGTATCTCTACCTCATTTAAATCATTTTCTCAAATGATGATGATGAATGGTTGACTTAGGTCAACATAAATTCATGTGTGATGGTTTGAGAAATTAAATCTTAAGAAGATTCAATGAGAGGAAATTATTCCTCAAGAATTAAAAGGAAACTATCATTTACATATATAATGAGAGGAAATTATTTTTCTTAAGAATAAAACCATATCAACCCACATGATGACAATGTGATAATGCTAGAATAGTTGGTGTGATTTATGTGTGTGCTTTTTATAGCTCTTGAACTTGTGTGGTGATTGTATACCCGTATTCGTATTTATAGACGCTAGTGCCGAAGGCTACGAAGGGGACGACGAGAACATCTACGAAGAAGAAGGAGGAACATTTTGATCAATACACCAACCAAGGAAAGCTAACACTCTTGCAAAGTCCCAAGTGCAAAGCTCTACAAGAGCAAGGCACCATCCCCATTTATTTTTATGTCCAATAAACCTATCCCATGTTTTTACCTTGCAATTATTTTGCTTATTGTTTTTTTTTCAAAGCTTACTTTTGATTTATGATTCACTTAGGCTAGATGATAAGGGGTGGCCCGATCTTCTCAGTAAGCAGCGGTGGTGATGATGATCACGGGATGATAGCAGCGGAGAGACACGACGATGTAGTGTATGATAACTTGTATGACGCAACGAGATCTCTCGATTGGTCCCTGTCGCCAATGCAACAGCTCTCAACCCTGCAAGATATTCGCAACTCCACACACTTGCGCACGTAGCCGCCGACCACGAAGCGGTAAGTTGCAACCGTCTAATTCCCAATGGAACAGCAGATCACACAAGACTTAAACAGGATCTACACAATATCCAAGCAATATGGTGTAGAGAATTCAATAGTTTTGCAGAGCAAACAACTAAGAACTAGGGTTTATCTTAAACGTGGTCTAAAGCCACTAGGGGGGCGTCCTGGGCACTTATATAGGTGTCCGGGACGAGTTCTGGTCGAAAAGATACAAAAATAACCGACCCAGAATAGATCTGGTCGAGACAGACTCGGACTGGTCCGGTCTGGGATCCGGTCGACCGGGCTGTGGACCGGACGGTCCGGTCTGTGGTCCGGTCAACCGGGCTGTGGACCGGGCGGTCCGGTCGGAGGTCCGGTCAACCGGTCGGAAACCGGGAAAACTGCGAAGTTTCCGGTTTCGCCCCGGTACGATAAATTTCCTCCGGTTGGTGGCCGGTTTACGACCGGTCGACCGGACCGAGGACCGGGCTGGCCGGTGCAGGGGCCGGTCCGACCGGGTTCCGGACCGGCCTGGACTTCTTCTTCTCCTCTCGCGCATTCCTCCCGCTCCTCCCTCGCGCGTCCATGAGATATCTTCATGTCCAGCTCCATGTCCAGCTTCACGGCCTTCTTGACGTCCGTCTTCACGTCCAGCTGCTCCTCTCCTCGTGCGATGCATGTCTCCTCTTGATACCTGATGATACATAAGTAATAGGACTTAGGCGAGTATAAAGTTCTCATCAATCAAAGTACCGTTTAGAAATAAGTTCACCTGTTGTTTAAGTAGCTTCGCACGAGCTCTTGTAATTGGTCCAATCCGAACTTCATTGGACTTGAGCTTCACGACCAGGTTCATCTTCATTTGTTAATGACGGAGGTAGTAGTGAGGTAGGGATGTCCTCATCATCTCCCCCCCCCCTTCAAAAGGCGTCGACCCCGACGCTCCAAGGTCTTCTCCGTCATATGGTGTCAAATCAGCAACATTGAAAGAATTACTGACACCAAACTCATCAGCTGGAAGATCTATCGAGTATGCATTATCATTGATCTTGGCAAGCACTTTGTAAGGACCAGCACCACGAGGCTTCAACTTAGACTTCCGCAGCTTCGGGAACCTATCCTTGCGAAAATGTACCCAGACCATATCACCAGGCTGGAACAACATCTCTTTGCGCTTCTTGTTCATCCTTGCAGCATTGCTCTTGCCTTTCTTCTCGATCAACTCTTTAGTCTTCACATGGATCTTACGCACAAAATCTGCCCTCTTGGATGCCTCCATATTAACTCTCTCATGTATGGGTAAAGGCAACAAGTCAAGTGGAGTAATGGGTTTGAAACCATACACCACCTCAAAAGGACACAGCTCCGTGGTAGAATGTACCGCCCTGTTGTAAGCAAACTCCACATGCGGCAAACACTCTTCCCACTCCTTCAGGTTCTTCTTGATCATGGATCTCAACGAGTTGTGACAAGGTTCGATTTACCACCTCGGTTTGACCATCGGTTTGAGGATGACAAGTAGTACTGAACAGTAGCTTTGTCCCCGACTTTCCCCAAAGTGTCTTCCGAAGTAGCTCATGAACTTCACATCACGATCGAAACAATAGTCTTCGGGACTCCATGTAGTCGAACAATCTCCCTGAAAAACAGGTTAGCAATATGCGACGCATCGTCGCTTTTGTGGCAGAGCAATAAAGTGTGACATCTTAGAAAATCTGTCCACTACCACAAATATAGAATCATGGCCCCTTTTAGTACGCGGTAAACCCAACACAAAATCCATACTAATATCTTCCCAAGGTGTAGTAGGTGCCGGTAACGGAGTATACAAACCGTGAGGCTTCAGCTTGGACTTGGACTTGTTGCAAGTAATGCACCTCTTCACATACCTGTCCACGTCCCGCCTCATCTTTGGCCAATAAAAATGATCGGCGAGCATGAGTAGCGTCTTCTCACGCCCAAAGTGACCCATCAAACCTCCAAGCATGTGATTCCCGCAATAAGAGCAAACGCACGGACGATTCCGGAACACATAGTTTGTTAGCTCTAAACAAGAACCCATCATGTATGTGATATTTTTCCCATGCTTTACCAAGAGCACATAAGCGATATGGTTCAGCAAAATCATGATCGGTAGCATACAAATCACATAGTATCTCTAAACCAGGAATTTTAACATCAAGTTGAGTTAATAGCATATTCTTCCTAGATAGAGCATCGGCAACAATATTATCTTTTCCCTTCTTATGTTTAATGATGTATGGAAAAGACTCAATGAACTCAACCCACTTAGCTAAACGCTTATGCAAAGTAGATTGGGCTTTCGGGTATTTTAAAGCTTCATGATCGGAATGTATGATAAATTCTTTTGGCCACAAATAATGTTGCCAAACCTCAAGAACTCTAATTAAAGCATACAATTCTTTATCATATATAGGATAGTTCAACTTAGCACCAGATAATTTCTCAGAAAAATATGCAATTGGGCGACCCTCTTGCATCAACACACCACCAATTCCAATACCACTAGCATCACATTCAATCTCAAATTGTTTATTGAAATCAGGAAGTGCAAGCAACGGTGCAGAAGTTAACAATCGTTTCAGTTCATCAAAAGCATGATCTTGGGCAACGCCCCACTCAAAGACAACACCCTTTTTAGTCAATTCATTCAAAGGTGCAGCAATAGTAGAAAAATTGGGCACAAAACGGCGATAAAACCCAGCTAGACCATGAAAACTTCTAACTTGACTCACATTCATGGGAGTAGGCCAATTTTGAATAGCTTCAATTTTAGACACATCTACTTCTACTCCATGCTTAGAGACAACATAACCCGTAAATATGACCTTATCTTTGCAAAATGTGCACTTCTCAAGATTACCATAGAGTTTATTATCACGCAACACTTGCAAAACATGTCGAATATGTATAGTATGATCGGATTCATTGCGGCTGTAGATTAATATGTCATCAAAGTATACAACCACAAATTTGCCAATAAATTCACGCAAAACATGGTTCATTAGTCTCATGAAAGTGCTAGGTGCATTAGTTAACCCAAAAGGCATTACTAACCACTCATATAAACCAAATTTTGTTTTAAAGGCTGTTTTCCACTCATCCCCTTCTTTCATCCTAATTTGATGATAACCACTACGCAAATCAATCTTAGAGAACACAACAGCACCACTCAATTCATCTAGCATATCCTCTAAACGGGGAATAGGATGACGATATCGAATAGTAATGTTGTTTATAGCTCTACATTCTACGCACATACGCCAAGTACCATCTTTCTTAGGAACTAGAATAACGAGAACAAGCACAAGGACTAAGGCTTATGCGGATATAACCTTTGTCGAGTAGCGCTTGTACTTGCTTACGTATCTCCTTCGTCTCTTCGGGATTAGTGCGATATGGCGCCCTATTGGGCAGCGATGCTCCGGGAATCAAGTCAATTTGATGCTCAATACCTCTCAATGGTGGTAGTCCTGCGGGTACCTCCTCCGGAAACACGTCGCCGAATTCCTGCAAAACACTAAAAACACCAAGAGAAAGAGGGGTCATGTCGTTAGAAACCAAAACCGTACCCCTGTACAAAAGCACAAGAGGCATGGCCGTAGGATCCTCACTAAATTCTCTCATGTCTTTGTAGGATAACGTTGCATAGAAAACAAAAATTTTCCTACCGCGAACACGCAATCCAAGCCAAGATGCAATCTAGAAGACGGTAGCAACGAGGGGGTATCGAGTCTCACCCTTGAAGAGATTCCAAAGCCTACAAGATGAGGCTCTTGTTGCTGCGGTAGACGTTCACTTGCCGCTTGCAAAAGCGCGTAGAAGATCTTGATCACGATCGGTTCCGGCGCCACGAACGGGCAGCACCTCCGTACTCGGTCACACGTTCGGTTGTTGATGAAGACGACGTCCACCTCCCCGTTCCCGCGGGCAGCGGAAGTAGTAGCTCCTCTTGAATCCGACAGCACGACGGCGTGGTGTCGGTGGCGGTGTAGAAGTCCGGCGGAGCTTCGCTAAGCAAACCGGGCAATATGAAGTGGAGGAGCAAAGCTAGGGTTTGGGAGGGGGTGGCCGGCCACTCAAGGGGGCGGCCAAGCTATGGTCTTAGGGGTGGCCGGCCCCCTCCCTTGGCCCCTCATTATATAGGTGGATCCCAAGTGTTGGTGTCCAAGTCTTCGAATAAGACCCGAAACCAAAACCTTCCATAGGAGGGGCAAACCTAGCCCAACTAGGACTCCCACCCAAAGGTGGGATTCCCACCTCCCATGTGGGGGGTGGCCGGCCCCTATGGTGGAGTCCACTTGGGACTCCACCCCCACTAGGGCTGGCCGGCCATGGAGGTGGAGTCCCTTGTGGACTCCACCTTCCTTGGTGGTTTCTTCCGGACTTTTCTAGAACCTTCTAGAACCTTCCATAGAACCTTCCGCGACATTTTATTCACATAAAATGACATCCTATATATGAATCTTATTCTCCGGACCATTCCGGAACTCCTCGTGATGTCCGGGATCACATCCGGGACTCCGAACAAATATTCCAACTTCATTCCATATTCAAGAACTACCATTTCAACATCCAACTTTAAGTGTGTCACCCTACGGTTCGTGAACTATGCGGACATGGTTGAGTACTCACTCCGACCAATAACCAATAGCGGGATCTGGAGATCCATAATGGCTCCCGCATATTCAACGATGACTTTAGTGATCGAATGAACCATTCACATACGATACCAATTCCTTTTGTCACGCGATATTTTACTTGTCCGAGGTTTGATCTTCGGTATCACTCCATACCTTGTTCAACCTCGTTTCCCGACAAGTACTCTTTACTCGTACCGTGGTATGTGGTCTCTTATGAACTCATTCATATGCTTGCAAGACATTAGACGACATTCCACCGAGAGGGCCCAGAGTATATCTATCCGTCATCGGGATGGACAAATCCCACTGTTGATCCATATGCCTCAACTCATACTTTCCGGATACTTAATCCCACCTTTATAACCACCCATTTACGCAGTGGTGTTTGGTGTAATCAAAGTACCTTTCCGGTATAAGTGATTTACATGATCTCATGGTCATAAGGACTAGGTAACTATGTATTGAAAGCTTATAGCAAATAACTTAATGACGAGATCTTATGCTACGCTTAATTGGGTGTGCCCATTACATCATTCATATAATGATATAACCTTGTTATTAATAACATCCAATGTTCATGATTATGAAACTAATCATCCATTAATCAACAAGCTAGTTTAAGAGGCATACTAGGGACTTCTTGTTGTCTACATATCACACATGTACTAATGTTTCGGTTAATACAATTATAGCATGACATATAAACATTTATCATAAACATAGAGATATAAATAATAACTACTTTTATTATTGCCTCTAGGGCATATCTCCTTCAATCTCCCACTTGCACTAGAGTCAATAATCTAGATTACATTGTAATATACCTAACACCCATGGCATTTTGGTGTTGGTCATGCTTTGCCCTAGGGAGAGCTTTAGTCAACGGATCTGCTACATTCGGATCGGTGTGTACTTTGCAAATCTTTACTTCTCCATCTTCGATGTACTCGCGAATCGAGTGGTAACGCAGCTTGATATGCTTCAGCCTCTTGTGTGACCTTGGCTCTTGTGCATTGGCGATGGCACCCATGTTATCACGATGAAATGATTAATGGGTCCAATGCACTAGGAACCACACCGAGCTCTACAATGAACCTCTTCATCCATACCGCTTCGATGAAGCCTCTGAAGCCGCTATGTACTCCGATTCCGTTGAAGACTTCGCCACCGTGCACCGCTTCGAGCTTGCCCAGCTTACTCGCAGCACCATTCAATATAAACACGTACCCGGATTGTGACTTAGAGTCATCGGGATCAGTGTTCCAACTTGCATCGGTGTAACCATTTACAACGAGCTCTTGGTCACCTCCATAACAAAGAAACATATCCTTAGTTCTTTTCAAGTACTTTAGGATATTCTTGACCGCTGTCCAGTGTTCCATTCCTGGATCACTTTGATATCTCGCTAGTCAAACTAACAGCATGTGCTATATCCGGTCTAGTACATAGCATGGCATACATGATAGATCCTACTCGCCGAGGCATAGGGGATATTACTCATCCTTTCTCTTTCTTCGCCGTAGCCGGTCCTTGAGTCTTACTCAAGACCTTGCACTGGTAACATAGGTAAGAACCCTTTCTTACTTTCGTCCATTCTAAATTTCTTTAGAATCTTGTCCGGATATGTACTCAGCGATAGCCCTATTAGGCGTCTTGATCTATCTCTATAAATCTTGATGCCTAATATATACGATGCTTCACCAAGGTCTTTCATTGAAAAACTATTATTCAAATAACCTTTTACACTGCTTAATAGTTCTATATCATTCCCAATTAATAATATGTCATCTACATATAATATCGGGAATGCTACGGAGCTCCCACTCACTTTCTTGTAAATACAGGCCTCTCCATGACACTCGTATAAACCCAAAGTCTTTGATCACCTTATCAAAGCGTCGGTTCCAACTTCTTGATGCTTGCTTCAGTCCATAGATTGAACGCTGAAGTTTGCATACTTTGTCGGCATTTTTAGGATCGACAAAACCTTTGGGTTGTACCATATACAACTCTTCCTCAATGTCTCCATTAAGGAACGCCGTTTTGACATCCATCCGCCAAATCTCATAATCGAAAAATGCAGCTATTGCTAACAAAATCCTCACAGATTTTAGCTTCGCTACAGGTGAGAAAGTCTCATCGTAGTCAACTCCTTGAATTTGTCGGAAACCCTTTGCGACAAGTCGAGCTTTATAGACAGTAATATTACCATCTGCATCTGTTTTTCTTTTGAAGATCCATTTATTCTCGACAGCCTTTCGGCTATCAGGTAAGTCTACCAAAGTCCATACTTTGTTATCATACATGGATCCCATTTCGGATTTCATGGCTTCTTGCCATTTGTTGGAATCTGGGCTCATCATTGCTTCTTCATACGTCGCAGGGTCCTCATCATTGTTATCCACAATCATGACATTTAGACAAGGATCATACCAATCAGGAGTGGCACGTTCCCTTGTCGATCCGCGAGGTTCAGTAGTTTCCTCGTTCGAAGTTTCATGATCATTATCATTAGCTTCCTCTCGTTGCCGGTGTAGGCGGTACAGGTACAACTTCCGGTCATTGCGCTACTCCGATCAACGAGTATAGATTCATTAATCTCATCGAGTTCTACTTTTCTTCCAGTCACTTCTTTAGTGAGAAATTCTTTCTCAAGAAAGGTTCCGTTCTTTGCAACAAATATTTTGCCTTCGGATTTGTGATAGAAAGTATACCCTATAGTTTCCTTAGGGTATCCTATGAAGACGCATTTCTCCGCTTTGGGTTCTAGCTTGTCCGGTTGTAACTTCTTTACATAGGCTTCGCAACCCCAAACTTTCAGGAACGACGACTTAGGTTTCTTATTAAACCATAATTCATACGGTGTCGTTTCTACGGATTTTGATGGTGCTCTATTTAAAGTGAATGCGGTCTGTCTCTAATGCATAACTCCAAAATGATAATGGCAAATCAGTAAGAGACATCATAGAACGAACCATATCTAAGAGAGTTCGATTACGACGTTCGGATACACCGTTTCGTTGTGGTGTTCCCGGCGGTGTCAATTGTGAAAGTATTCCGCATTTCTTTAAATGCATGCCAAACTCATAACTCAGATATTCACCTCCACGATCGGATCGTAGAAATTTTATCTTCTTGTTACGTTGATTTTCTACTTCACTTTGAAATTCCTTAAACTTCTCGAAAGTTTCGGATTTATGTTTCATGAAATAGATATACCCATATCTACTCGGATCATCCGTGAAGGTTAGAACATAACGATAACCACCGCGCGATGCTACACTCATTGGTCCGCACACATCGGTATGTATGATTTCCAATAAGTCGGTAGCTCGCTCCATCATACCAGAAAATGGAGTCTTAGTCATTTTTCCCATTAGACATGCTTCGCATCTATCAAGTGACTCAAAGTCAAGTGATTCAAGTAATCCATCGGTATGGAGTTTCTTCATGCGCTTCACTCCAATATGACCAAGACGACGAGTGCCACATATAAGTAGAATTATCATTCAATTTAATTCGCTTAGCATCGATGTTATGTATATGCGTATCACTACTATCGAGATCTAACGGAAATAAGCCATTCTTTTGTGGTGCTTGACCATAAAAGATATTATTCATAAAAATAGAACAACCATTATTCTCAGACTTGAATGAATAACCGTCTTGCATTAAACAAGATCCAGATATAATGTTCATGCTCAACGCGGGTACAAAATAACAATTATTTAGGCTTAAAACTAATCCCGAAGGTAGATGTAGAGGAAGTGTGCCGACAGCGATCACATCGACTTTGGATCCATTTCCAACGCGCATTGTCACTTCATCTTTCGGTAGTCTTCGTTTATTCTTTAGTTCCTGTTTCGAGTTACAAATATGAGCAACCGAACCAGTATCAAATACCCGGGTACTAGAACGAGAACCAAGTGAGATAAACATCTATAACATGTATATCGAGATATACCTTCTTTCTTCTTTTTGACAAGGCCGCTCTTCGGATCAGCCGGATACTTGGAGCAATTACGCTTCCAGGTGTCCCTTCTCCTTGCAGTAATAGCACTCGAGCATCAGGCTTAGGGCCGTTCTTAGGTTTCATAGGAGGCGTGGCAGCTTTCTTGCCACCCTTCTTGAATTTTCCCTTAGACTTGCCCTGTTTCTTGAAACTAGTGGTCTTGTTGATCATCAACACTTGGTGCTCTTTCTTGATCTCAATCTCGAGCAGCTTTTAGCATGCCAAAGAGTTCAGGTAACTCCTTGTTCATGTTCTGCATATTGTAGTTCATCACAAAGTTCTTATAACTTGGTGGCGGTGATTGAAGGACACGATTAATCCCCAGTCCGTTAGGAATCACTATTCCCAAGTCACTGAGTTTCTTCGCATGCCCGGTCATGGCGAGCATGTGCTCACTAATGGAGCTGCCTTCTTCCATCATACAGCTGAAGAAATGTTTCGATGCTTCATAGCATTCCACGGCCGCATGAGTCTCGAAAATAGTCTTTAACTCTTTCATCAACTCATGAGGATCGTGGTGCTCAAAACGTTTTTGAAGATCGGATTCCGGACCGCACAGGATGGCACACCGAACTTGAGAGTACCGAGTTTTCCGAGTCTCGTAAACAGCTTTTACTTCATCGGTTTCGGTTTCGCGGGAGGGTCACCTAGCGGTGCATCAAGCACATATTGCAGATTTCCGCCGGAGAGGAAGATCCTCACATGACGGAACCGGTCGGTGAAGTTGCTACCGTTGCTCTTAAGCTTTTCTTTCTCTAGGAACTGGTTAAAATTGATTGGGGACGCCATCTCTACAACATATATTTGCAATAGTTTAGACTAAGTTTATGACAAATTGAGTTCAAATTTTAATTCAATATAATTAAAAATCTAGGTGAACTCCCACTCAAAACAATATCCCTCGCATTGTCTTAGTGATCACACGAACCAAATCCACCACACCATAGTCCGATCATCACGAGACAAGGTGTAATTTCAATGGCGAACACTCAAAGTGTTCATCATATCAATCATATGATTCATGCTCTACCTTTCGGTATCACGTGTTCCGAGACCATGTCCGTACATGCTAGGCTCGTCAAGGCCACCTTAGTATCCGCATGTGCAAAGCTGGCTTGCACCCGTTGTATGCACTTGTTGATTCTATCACACCCGATCATCACGAGATGCTTCGAAACGACAAGTCTTGGCAACGGTGCTACTAAGGATGAACACTTTATTATCTTGAGATTTTAGTGAGGGATCATCTTATAATGCTACCGTCGCGATCTAAGCAAAATAAGATGCAAAAAAGGATTAACATCACATGCAGTTCATATGTGATATGATATGGCCCTTTTGTCTTTGCGCCTTTGATCTTCATCTCCAAAGCACGGATATGATCTCCATCATCTTCGGGCATGATCTCCATCATCGTCGGCGAAGCACCAAGGTCAATGGTGCCGTCTTCATGATTGTCCTCCATGTAGCAACTATTACAACTACTTTGAAATACTACTCAACATGAAATTTAAAGACAACCATAAGGCTCCTGCCGGTTGCCACAATACAATAATGATCATCTCATACATATTCATCATCACATTATGGCCATATCACATCACCAAACCCTGCAAAAACAAGTTAGACGCTCTCTAATTTGGTTTGCATATTTTACGTGGTTTAGGGTTTTCGATATAGATCTAATCTACCTACGAACATGAACCACAACGTTGATACTAATGTTGTCAATAGAAGAGTAAATTGAATCTTTACTATAGTAGGAGAGACGAGACACCCGCAAAGCCTCTTATGCAATACAAGTTGCATGTCGAACGAGGAACAAGTCTCATGAACGCGGTCATGTAAAGTTAGTCCGAGCCGCTTCATCCCACTATGCCATAAAGATGCAAAGTACTCAACTAAAGATAACAAGAGCATCAACGCCCACAAACCATTGTGTTCTACTCGTGCAACCATCTATGCATAGACACGGCTCGATACCACTCGTAGGATAACGTTGCATAGAAAACAAAAATTTTCCTACCGCGAACACGCAATCCAAGCCAAGATGCAATCTAGAAGACGGTAGCAACGAGGGGGTATCGAGTCTCACCCTTGAAGAGATTCCAAAGCCTACAAGATGAGGCTCTTGTTGCTGCGGTAGACGTTCACTTGCCGCTTGCAAAAGCGCGTAGAAGATCTTGATCACGATCGGTTCCGGCGCCACGAACGGGCAGCACCTCCGTACTCGGTCACACGTTCGGTTGTTGATGAAGACGACGTCCACCTCCCCGTTCCGGCGGGCAGCGGAAGTAGTAGCTCCTCTTGAATCCGACAGCACGACGGCGTGGTGTCGGTGGCGGTGTAGAAGTCCGGCGGAGCTTCGCTAAGCAAGCCGGGCAATATGAAGTGGAGGAGCAAAGCTAGGGTTTGGGAGGGGGTGGCCGGCCACTCAAGGGGGCGGCCAAGCTATGGTCTTAGGGGTGGCCGGCCCCCTCCCTTGGCCCCTCATTATATAGGTGGATCCCAAGTGTTGGTGTCCAAGTCTTCGAATAAGACCCGAAACCAAAACCTTCCATAGGAGGGGGCAAACCTAGCCCAACTAGGACTCCCACCCAAAGGTGGGATTCCCACCTCCCATGTGGGGGTGGCCGGCCCCTATGGTGGAGTCCACTTGGGACTCCACCCCCACTAGGGCTGGCCGGCCATGGAGGTGGAGTCCCTTGTGGACTCCACCTTCCTTGGTGGTTTCTTCCGGACTTTTCTAGAACCTTCTAGAACCTTCCATAGAACCTTCCGCGACATTTTATTCACATAAAATGACATCCTATATATGAATCTTATTCTCCGGACCATTCCGGAACTCCTCGTGATGTCCGGGATCACATCCGGGACTCCGAACAAATATTCCAACTTCATTCCATATTCAAGAACTACCATTTCAACATCCAACTTTAAGTGTGTCACCCTACGGTTCGTGAACTATGCGGACATGGTTGAGTACTCACTCCGACCAATAACCAATAGCGGGATCTGGAGATCCATAATGGCTCCCGCATATTCAACGATGACTTTAGTGATCGAATGAACCATTCACATACGATACCAATTCCTTTTGTCACGCGATATTTTACTTGTCCGAGGTTTGATCTTCGGTATCACTCCATACCTTGTTCAACCTCGTTTCCTGACAAGTACTCTTTACTCGTACCGTGGTATGTGGTCTCTTATGAACTCATTCATATGCTTGCAAGACATTAGACGACATTCCACCGAGAGGGCCCGGAGTATATCTATCCGTCATCGGGATGGACAAATCCCACTTGTTGATCCATATGCCTCAACTCATACTTTCCGGATACTTAATCCCACCTTTATAACCACCCATTTACGCGGTGGTGTTTGGTGTAATCAAAGTACCTTTCCGGTATAAGTGATTTACATGATCTCATGGTCATAAGGACTAGGTAACTATGTATTGAAAGCTTATAGCAAATAACTTAATGACGAGATCTTATGCTACGCTTAATTGGGTGTGCCCATTACATCATTCATATAATGATATAACCTTGTTATTAATAACATCCAATGTTCATGATTATGAAACTAATCATCCATTAATCAACAAGCTAGTTTAAGAGGCATACTAGGGACTTCTTGTTGTCTACATATCACACATGTACTAATGTTTCGGTTAATACAATTATAGCATGACATATAAACATTTATCATAAACATAGAGATATAAATAATAACTACTTTTATTATTGCCTCTAGGGCATATCTCCTTCAGTCTTCTTTGGTGGCTAATGAGACTAAGGAATTCACTCTCTCACTTTTCGTTATATCACTCACGGCATTACAATTCTCTCGCCTATCTATGGATGCATCCTCCAAATTCACTTCAATCTTCTGACGAGACTCATTGACAATCTGTTGTGGTGACATAGGCTGTAAGTTAATTTTCTTGCCCTTGTACTCCAAGTGATATGTATTGGCTCGGCCATTGTGTTGCACAGAACGGTCATAGAGCCAAGGCCGACCCAATAAGAGGTGACAAACCGTCATAGGAACCACATCAAAATCAATGCAATCCTTATACGGTCCAATCTCAAACTCAACACGCACCATATGGTTTACGTTCATCTCACCATTGTCGCTCAACCACTCGAATATAATATGGATGCGGGTGCGGTAGGTACTTCAACTTCAGCTTGGTGCATAACTCCTTGCTTGCTAAATTGCGGCAACTCCCGCCATCAATAATGACCTTGCAAGCCTTGTCAAGACCAACCAAAGCTTTGGTTTGGAACAAATTGCAACGCTGAGTAGATGCACTAGGCAACACATTAAGAGCACGCTGCGACACAACAATGGTACGAGCATCAGAAGGATATGCATCTTCACCATCAGTGTCATAGTCATCATCGTCTGGAGCATTTGGATCAACATCATCTCCAGTCTCATACTCATTGTCCTCATCGATAAACATGACTTTGCGGTTAGGACAATCTCTCTTGAAGTGACCCTTGCCACCACATGTATGGCAAAGCATATCGCGGTTGCGCGTTGTAGACACACCAGAACCACTCGTACTTGCCGCAGATTCGGACTTCTTTGCATTAGATACATTGGAAACCGGTTTACTAGGCGGAGTAGAGTAAGGAACGGAGCGCGTCGACGGTGCCGGCGCCGTAGAGGGCGCGCGGGGTGTAAAACGCCCAGCTCCCGTAGCACGTCCTTTAACCTTTGCTTCTTCAGCCAACTGTGATTCAGCTTCTCTTGCATGATGTAACAATTGATTCATATCGGTGTAGGTGTAATGACGAACAATGCCTTTAACGTCATACTTCAATCCATTGAGAAAACGCTGCATTGTCATCTCTAGAGACTCACGGACACGACCACGCTGCATAAGCATCTCCATCTCCATGTAGTACTCATCAACAGTCTTCACACCTTGCCTCAATAGTGTTAGCTTATCAAATATATTCCGCATGTAATTTGTAGGCACAAAACGAGAAGTCATAACCTCCTTCATCGCACGCCATGTACGGATAGGTTGTGCACCATCTTCGTCGCGGTTACGAATCAAAGAATCCCACCAACGTAATGCATAACCATCAAATTCAGAAGAAGCAAGCTTGATCTTCTTATCTTCAGAGTAGTTGGGATGTAAACTCCATAACTTCTCAATCTTGAGCTCCCAAGTGAGATATTCTTCAACATCAGCTCCTCCTTCAAACTTGGGTATGGAAAACTTGGGCTTACCCAATCCATCTTCTTCATCTTGCCCACGACCATTACGGCCAAGTGGAGCCCAACCACGCGGACGATGACCACGAGGCGCACCACGAGCATTGTGTACGTCATCTTCAAGCTCGGGGTCTTCATCATCGTCTTGTTGTTGTTGTGCGGTCAAATTCTCAATAGCGAGGCGCATATCGGCAAGATTGCGCTGTATATCGGTCATTTGATCAGCCAAACCGAGTGACGGTGACATTAGTAGCATCCAACGTCTGTTTGATCTCGTCAAGCGTACCCTTAAGCTCATCATCCTTAGTGCGGAATTCACGTCGCATCTCGTTACGAAGAGCTTCATACTCCCTCCGTGTGATGATATCCGCCGAATTCTTGTTTTCTCGATTAACAATCTTAGTATCACTAGCAGACATGATTAGTAGGTTAGTGCACTAAATCAAAAATATATGGTGGTACTCTCACAATTCACTCAAAACTGATAAGAAAAGGAAATCTTACCGTTCCAAAGTAAATTAGTGTTGCTTACCACTTGTAGTAACAACTAGTGCACGGATGTAGCGAAGCGAATATCAAGGGTATAAGAACAATCACACGACAAAGCAGGATATATGTGGGGCTGTAGGTAGGCTACCTATTTGCACCAATAACAAGCTCTAGCGCTGACCGTAGACAACCAATGATACTCACACAAGGCGATATAATGAGGCAATGCAACTATATGTGGGAAAGGTTGCAATGCACAAGAGAGACGCTAGCAAAGCTCAACGAGACAGGCACAAGATTGCTCAACTACAGGTGCAGTAAAGAAAACTTAGGCCTTTCACTTGATTCAACTAGCACGACACTTTTCTTTTTGTATTTTTCTTTTTGTATAACACACGCAGCTATGTAGCTCTTTTTGCTTCTTTTCAATTTTCTCTTTTTTTTTTTTTAAGACTCAACTCCTTGATAACACGGCCAACAAGATATGCAAAGCACCAAAACCCTAATGAGCAGCCTGTCGAGCGGTAAAACTAGTCTCTTCGGGGAAGTTCCTAGTCACGTATATCGAAAGGCTGTAGCTATGGTTTGGACAAACACACTGTATGCTATGTGGACTCGGAGTAAACAAAAAACTGACTCTAGATGACAAACTAGATGAAAAGAAAACACAAACCCTAACAATTCTACTAGAAGAAAGATAAAGGTACGCAAAAACAACTACGAAAAGCAACTAAAACTCGAAATTAGTGCAATCTAAGGCTATGGCAAACCCTAACCCTAACTTTTTATGGCTTTTTCGGATAGGACAACACTCACAACTCAACTATGGGGTGGATTGTGGATAGCTTACCGAGGAAAACTGGAAATCTGATACCAAGATGATAAGGGGTGGCCCGATCTTCTCAGTAAGCAGCGGTGGTGATGATGATCACGGGATGATAGCAGCGGAGAGACACGACGATGTAGTGTATGATAACTTGTATGACGCAACGAGATCTCTCGATTGGTCCCTGTCGCCAATGCAACAGCTCTCAACCCGGCAAGATATTCGCAACTCCACACACTTGCGCACGTAGCCGCCGACCACGAAGCGGTAAGTTGCAACCGTCTAATTCCCAATGGAACAACGAGATCACACAAGACTTAAACAGGATCTACACAATATCCAAGCAATATGGTGTAGAGAATTCAATAGTTTTGCAGAGCAAACAACTAAGAACTAGGGTTTATCTTAAACGTGGTCTAAAGCCACTAGGGGGCGTCCTGGGCACTTATATAGGTGTCCGGGACGAGTTCTGGTCGAAAAGATACAAAAATAACCGACCCAGAATAGATCTGGTCGAGACAGACTCGGACTGGTCCGGTCTGGGATCCGGTCGACCGGCTGTGGACCGGCTGGTCCGGTCGGTGGTCCGGTCAACCGGGCTGTGGACCGGGCGGTCCGGTCGGAGGTCCGGTCAACCGGTCGGAAACCGGGAAACCGCGAAGTTTCCGGTTTCGCCCCGTACGATAAATTTCCTCCGGTTGGTGGCCGGTTTACGACCGGTCGACCGGACCGAGGACCGGGCTGGCCGGTCTGGGGGCCGGTCTGACCGGGTTCTGGACCGGCCTGGACTTCTTCTTCTCCTCTCGCGCATTCCTCCCGCTCCTCCCTCGCGCGTCCATGAGATATCTTCATGTCCAGCTCCATGTCCAGCTTCACGGCCTTCTTGACGTCCGTCTTCACGTCCAGCTGCTCCTCTCCTCGTGCGATGCATGTCTCCTCTTGATACCTGATGATACATAAGTAATAGGACTTAGGCAGTATAAAGTTCTCATCAATCAAAGTACCGTTTAGAAACAAGTTCACCTGTTGTTTAAGTAGCTTCGCACGAGCTCTTGTAATTGGTCCAATCCGAACTTCATTGGACTTGAGCTTCACAGCAGGTTCATCTTCATTTGTTAATGACGGAGGTAGTAGTGAGGTAGGGATGTCCTCATCACTAGAATAGAACAAGAGCATCAAATTTAGCCTAAAGCAAACAAAGCTAGATAGCACCCCTCATGACTAGTTGCTATTGCTAAATAAATAAAAGTGACTACTCTAGTTGGGAACTTGGGAAATGAAATGACTTTAAAAACCTTGGAATGATGAGTCATTCTATTGAAAGATTTTGAAGGTGAATATGACTTGTGAATGACTTGGTGAATTTTACAAAACTGATGGTTGGGTTCGGATGCGATACCATTCCAATTTACAAGTACCCCCACAATACTCGATTATGGGTAGGACTTAACTCGGAAGTTTATGTGTCTTAGTATGGGTTCCCTCTAAACAAGCGTCATCGGGGTTATGCCGAAAGCTGCCTCCACCACAAAAGAAACGACGTTAAAGATGAGGTGAATGTCCGGCCCAAGCCTCGTGCGGTTCCCGGGTTGACGAGTTGGTCTTCACCGGGAGGCCAAGCTCATGGGGAGAGGTACCTATACTAGGAAATGTAAGTGAAAGGTTTTGGTTGATGATCCGCGTATCGAGTTACGATTACTCGGGGTTACCCACGACGGATGTAATCAAAAGTTGTGGCACAAGCGTACAACCTCTCGCATAGTGTAAACCTATTCGAATAGCCGCGTCCACGGTTAAGGACGGTTGGAAAGGCCATACTGTTCCGTCATCAGACCATTTTCAAAAATGTGACATATGACTTGTGATTTTGCATTTGAAAGGTGAATGTTGAATTTGGCTTGAATCACAACAGAGTTGTGGGAATGACACTAATGTTCCCACTTGAGTTAGTTAGCAAATGAGGAGGCTTTTACTAAATGTTTGTGAACTAAAATTGGCTTTATGCAAATAAACTTAGAGCTTAGCACCCCTTACAAAAATTGATAAGTACTTACCTTAGTATTAGTTTGCGAGTACTTTAAAAGTACTCATGGCTTTGTCCCTGGCTATTCAAATGGCCAGACTTTGAAGGAGAACCGCAGTACAAGGAAGATGGACAGCAGCACGTCTACGACAACTAGGACTACTCCTGACGTCAAGCGTTGGCCTGTGGATTAGATAGCCACTACTACTTCGCTTCCGCTATTTGTGATGTTCGTTGATCGATAGATCAACTATTATTGTAATATTGGATCGGGTGATCCACCTTTGTAAGACGATTATGTGTTGTAATAAATGATGACTCTATGATATTCAACTATTATGTCTCGCAACAACACTATTCCCGGGATTGCGATGTATGGCATAATAGGCATCCGGACCTAAAAATCCGGGTGTTGACAAGTTGGTATCGAGCCATTGTTTGACCTTAGGAGACCCTAGTTAGAATGGACGTCTGCAAAACTTAGTTTCAAAACCAAAGAAGTGAATATTTATGAAAAACTTATTCGCACTCTTATCCTTGAGATCTTTTGCAAAAATGAGAAATCTATACTTTACTTTCTTTACAAGCCTACCTAAAATGTTGCACACTTGACTACTTCTTTAACTTACTTATCCTAATTACTCACAGATGAAGTACCAATGGGAGTCCTATCAGCTTGGTTCCGGAGGCGACCTAAGGTTCGAAAAGGAGTTGAAGCAACTAGTGGACTATCTAGGACACCCGTATCCCGAGTTCTTCGGAATACCCCTCAAAGCTCGGTTAGGAGAACCACCTCGGTGGGACGTTTCTACCGATCTACGAAGGAAGCTTGATGCCCCGGTATGGGAAACCATATGGTTTTCACGTAACGGGAAACACTTGGAAGGAAGGACTAGACAAAGCTATGCAAGAAGCAATTTCCGTCCGTGTGGACAAAATGAGGACAAGATCAAGAACACTCGCTTCATCTACTACCCAAGACATGACTCCATGGGAAGACCGATGATCATGCCCCCACCCCGGAGATGAACCCCTATGTAGCACATCGGGACTTCGAGCGATGCAAAAACCCGCAGGGATTTGGACAACGCCCTCGCCTCTCGCCAAGCACATCACCCGTGAAGACGAAGAATCCACCCCGAAGAGTAGTATCACCCCAGCACTTAAGTAGGTGTGAGTTGTATCAGGATCCCCCTTGTATCATAGAGCGATGAATGGTTCTTCAAACCAACGGTGTGTTAGATTTGTAATGTGTGATGCTTGGTATGAATGAAAAAGTGTTGTTGGTTGTACCCCCTCAACACTACTCAAGTTTGGAACTTTTCAAATTTTATCTCAACCAAACCATAGAAATTCCCCCTTTATCTTATGATCTACCTCATTGTTCAGATGGCCCCTCCTACCCGCAACAACCCCCGTGCCCAAGCCAACCGGATGCACATTAAGCACACCAAGATGATTGACACCATCAACATCCTCGCAATGGAGCGCAAGGCACTTCGTCATCGGCACGCCAAGAAGGACTACCTCATTGCTCGCCTCCGCGTGAGGATAGCATCACCTGGAGCAACTCATCCCATTACCCAACCATGCCCCCAGAGACAAGTCCATTGTGACTTGCTATGCATGTGGTGTTACTCGGTCATTACTCTAAAAAGTGCCCGATGAAAGCCGCCAACAATGCCCCAAGGACCGGAAGCAATACTCGTACCCATTGCCCAAAAGGACAAGTCAACGGTAACCTGCTATGAATGTAGAACTGTGGGTCATTACTCCAATGAATGCCCCAAGAAGCTTGCCAGGATTGCCCTCAATACCGCTGCACCCGCCCAGCAGCAGCGACTGTGTCGCAACTCGGAAGAAAGTTTGCCCCAAACTACCCAAACAACCGCAACGGTCGTTACTACCGCTTGAATACCACCGAAGCACGGGAAGCACCCCAGGCCATGCCAAGTATGTTCCCCTGTTAATCTCACTGCTCAATCTTTCTTAGGAACCTAACTTTTCTTAAAATCTCGGGACGAGATTTGTTTAAGGGGAAGGGTTTGTAACAACCCAAAAATTTCAAAACAAACAAAATGAATTTCCCTAGTTCCAAATTTTGGAACCAACAAAAACTTTTATTAAAATAAGATTGATACATATAGATCTGGTTTAAATCTTGTGTTTTGCCATGATGAGTGTTATTATGCTTATGTGCTAAACCCTAAAACCCTAATGTGATCAAGTGAAGGTCACCAACCCAATAAAATAAAAGAGAAAGAAATCAAATAAGAAAAACCTTAAACCCTAATCTTCTCCAGAAATCATTTGGATCTATTTTGAGAAACCCAAAATAAAATAAAAGACATATGGGGGCATATAGCCCTAATAGGTAAATCTTGAACCCTACCTTTATTAATTATGCTAAATGGTGGTGAACCATTGTGAACCCCACTAAACCCTAAACCTCACCCCTCTTTTCACCACCCTAGTTAAATTAAAATAAAAGGAAATTAAATAAGAAAGAGGCATATGTGCCTAGGGCTATATTTATAAAACTTTACCCAAAACCTTTACACTTTATTTAGAGAATTGGAAAAGCTTCATACACCTTACCTAGTACTTATCAAACCAAATCCAAGTGGTTTCCAAAGAAAATAAAAAGAAACTAAAAATGCCATAGAGGCATATGAGAGAAAAGTGCAAATTTGTGAATTTGAGAAGATTGACCCTAGGACTTGTGTGAATGGTTGGATCACTTCCATATGCCATTTCAACACTAAACAACATAAATTGGGTCAAGCCAATTCAAATTGAAAATCAAATGCCACATATGCATAGTGGCATATGTGACACATAGCCATTTCACCCAACTTTGACCTATGACTTAAAATCTTGACCAAATGATGTGAACCCATCTCTCAACCTAATATAACACTAAATTGACCCTAACCCATGTCCAAGTAAAGCAAGGGGAACGATTTACAAAAATAATAAAATTTGAACCTCACCTCTTATGTGTTATGGCCAATTTTGCAAATCTTTGATCAAGACCTTTTGAAATGGATTCAATGGTTTGAAAATGTTTCTAAACTAATAAGAATCACATTAGAGTCAACAAAAGTCAACTCAAATGGGGAGAAATCAAATAGGGAGAAAATCCCCAAAATTCACTCACATACACTTAGCCAAATTTGCAAATCTTCAACCAAGGCCACCATTGCTTGATCTATTGTTTGTAAAACCCTTATATATGATAAACAAACACAATTGCATCAAAGAAACAAGAATCAAATCAAAGGAAATCTCAAAACCATCTCACATGTGATGATGGTCATTTGTGTGATTTTTAACATGATCCCCTCTTTACCCCTCTGGCTTTGAATTTTCTTCAACCAAACTTGGTCAACTATGACCATGTAATCCAAGACCTTGTCAAAGTGAACAACTTTCATGTTGACCACCATACCTAACTTTGACTAGGTTGACCAGTAGAGATGTGACAAGTAGGGACTTTGAAACCAAGAGAAGAAGATCCACTTTTTGAAAACTTGCAAAACAACACCAAATTGACCACCACCACCATTCCATCCCTATGAATATATGAATGAGATCCACCAAAGGAATTTTCAAAATTTGAAAAACTTTTCTCTTTCGGACATTTTCACAAACACCTTGTGGGCAGCACCTATATTTGTGCCCATACTGAAAATTGGTTTGGACCAGGTCCAACCCTGACCATCCCTACTGCTCTGGAGACTCACCACACCCCTGGGCACCAGTACCAGCCACTGCACCCCTCTCTCTTGGTCACCATGACCCAAAACAACACTTGCCCGTGCTCACCATGCCATCACCTTGTCACTTCCCCCTCTGGTCGTCTCAGCACTGCACCTCCATGTCCTGGACGTCCCTCTACCTCTCCTGGACCAGCCCTTGCCCTCCCTTGGTCAAACCGACGCATGCACACGCCAGCAGCCGTGCGCCCAGACCACGCCCAGAGACGCCCACGCGCGCCAGGACACGCACGGTGACATCCCTGGACGCGACAAGACGCCGCCGTGCCCCGTCGACTCAGTGCTCCCCTCGACCTCTCCTTTCACCTGCAGCCTCACCTCGACGTCGGCCTACCTCACGGACAACGCCGCTTGTACGCGCACGCCCTGTCGCCGTCGTCCACGGACGACGACCGTCCGCCACGGTCCGCCGGTACACGGTGACGTGCCGCCTGCTCCTGACCACCCCTGACCTCGCCTGGATGCGCGTCGTGATCACCGTGACCCCAGGAACACACCTCGCCCATTCGTTGCCCCTTCAACGCCCTGGAACGGCGACGCCACCATCAACCTGCCCGCTCCGCCTCGGCCTTGCCTCGCCCCTATAAAAGCCGACGCTCCCGCCTCCAAACTCCACACCAGTCGCCTCCCCTACCTCCTCTGACGCCCCTCGACCATCTCCCTCCTCACATTGTGCCCTAGCTAGCCCCAATTGCTCGCCGGCGCCCCGCCGTACCCCAGCAACGGCGCCATCGATTGCGGCCACCATTGGAACTGCCGCGACCACCGTCGGCACCACCGTCGTCTCCAACGCCGATAGCCCGCCTCGCTGACCCCTCTGGACCACGGTAAGGCCCCTCCCTGGACCCTCCTGGCCGCCGGTAGGGTTTGCTCCCGCCGGAGCTCGTCTCCGACGAGGATGAACCGAGGCCGTCCGATCTCCTTAAATCCCACGGCCCCCATTCACGTACCGGTTCGGTGATTTTAAAAGAAACTGACAGTGGACCCCACTGTCAGGCGGCCCGCCCGCATCGCCAGCGAAGCTGGGCCGGCCCGTTTAAGTTTCCCGCCCCCGTTTGAATTCAAACTTTGTTAATTTCTTTTTCAGTTAATTTGCAATCTGATGCTAGTTTCAAAATTTAATAGGGACAAATCTACTGAGCCAAATTTTACAAATTTTATATATTTAGAAAGCTCATGAAAGGCCCCATCCAACCACACTGGATTCAAATCAAAATATGTTGTAGAATAAATGTGACAAAAATAACAAGGCATGGCCTTTTTCCACTTCAAATAATTATTAAAAATTATAGAAAAGTGCTTTTAAGATAATTCCAACTCTCAAAAATCACATGTCACATTATCTACTAGAATATATAAAAATATGACATAGTTGCTTTACATGATCATGGCCTAGTTTAAAGATTGGCCCTATGGCTAGTTCTAGATCATTGAAAATTGGGCAAGATAATTTATTAAAATGTATGAGAGCTTCCCTCTCATTTAAATCTTGTCTCAACTAATTCAACCTGAGGTAGATACCATGGTTAGCTAAATCTCATATTGAATTAGTTGATGATATTAAATCATTATTAGGTGTTATTAAAATGCATGAGGTGCACCATCTCATTTAAATTATGTTCACCATTAGGGGTCAAATCTATGAGGTATAGCACCTCATTTAAATCATCTTCTCAAGTTGTATGAAGTAATGTGATGACCCTTGTTGCTTGGTCTCATATTTTGCTCACTTAAGAATATTAAATGTTTGCCATAGTAGCATTTAAATTGTCCCAACAAATTATTAAATCTTATGGGAGTGTTTCTCTCATTTAAATCCTGTCATGAACAATTCAAAATGAGGTAGAGACTCAGGTCATTTAGGTCTCACATGAATTGTTGATGATATTAAATCTTTACCATGTTAGGATTAAAAGGTATGAGGTGTTCACCTCATTTAAATCATTTCTTAAATGATAAGTGTGAAGAGGTTGACCTTGGTCAACCTAGGTCATATATTATTCATAAGAGAAATTAAATCTTAATAAGAAAATGAGAGGAAATTATTTCTCTAAGTAATTAAAAGTAAACCTTATTTAGTATGAGAGGAAATTATTTTTCCTAAATAAGAAAACAACACATTTACCCACTTAATAGTAATGTGTGATGCTAGTTTAACTTGTGTAAATTATATGAGGTGTTTCACTTCATTTAAATCTTGTCCCAAGTACTTTCATATGAAGTTTGAACCCCTGGTCAAATACTCTCACATGAAATACTTGGAGATTTTAAATCATAATAGGCATTATTAAATGGTATGAGGTATCTCTACCTCATTTAAATCATTTTCTCAAATGATGATGATGAATGGTTGACTTAGGTCAACATAAATTCATGTGTGATGGTTTGAGAAATTAAATCTTAAGAAGATTCAATGAGAGGAAATTATTCCTCAAGAATTAAAAGGAAACTATCATTTACATATATAATGAGAGGAAATTATTTTTCTTAAGAATAAAACCATATCAACCCACATGATGACAATGTGATAATGCTAGAATAGTTGGTGTGATTTATGTGTGTGCTTTTTATAGCTCTTGAACTTGTGTGGTGATTGTATACCCGTATTCGTATTTATAGACGCTAGTGCCGAAGGCTACGAAGGGGACGACGAGAACATCTACGAAGAAGAAGGAGGAACATTTTGATCAATACACCAACCAAGGCAAGCTAACACTCTTGCAAAGTCCCAAGTGCAAAGCTCTACAAGAGCAAGGCACCATCCCCATTTATTTTTATGTCCAATAAACCTATCCCATGTTTTTACCTTGCAATTATTTTGCTTATTGTTTTTTTTTCAAAGCTTACTTTTGATTTATGATTCACTTAGGCTAGAATAGAACAAGAGCATCAAATTTAGCCTAAAGCAAACAAAGCTAGATAGCACCCCTCATGACTAGTTGCTATTGCTAAATAAATAAAAGTGACTACTCTAGTTGGGAACTTGGGAAATGAAATGACTTTAAAAACCTTGGAATGATGAGTCATTCTATTGAAAGATTTTGAAGGTGAATATGACTTGTGAATGACTTGGTGAATTTTACAAAACTGATGGTTGGGTTCGGATGCGATACCATTCCAATTTACAAGTACCCCCACAATACCCGATTATGGGTAGGGCTTAACTGGAAGTTTATGTGTCTTAGTATGGGTTCCCTCTAAACAAGCGTCATCGGGGTTATGCCGAAAGCTGCCTCCACCACAAAAGAAACGACGTTAAAGATGAGGTGAATGTCCGGCCCAAGCCCCGTGCGGTTCCCGGGTTGACGAGCTTGGTCTTCACCGGGAGGCCAAGCTCATGGGGAGAGGTACCTATACTAGGAAATGTAAGTGAAAGGTTTTGGTTGATGATCCGCGTACTGAGTTACGATTACTCGGGGTTACCCCGACGGGTGTAATCAAAAGTTGTGGCACAAGCGTACAACCTCTGCAGAGTGTAAACCTATTCGAATAGCCGCGTCCACGGTTAAGGACGGTTGGAAAGGCCATACTTGTTCCGTCATCGGACCATTTTCAAAAATGTGACATATGACTTGTGATTTTGCATTTGAAAGGTGAATGTTGAATTTGGCTTGAATCACAACGGAGTTGTGGGAATGACACTAATGTTCCCACTTGAGTTAGTTAGCAAATGAGGAGGCTTTTACTAAATGTTTGTGAACTAAAATTGGCTTTATGCAAATAAACTTAGAGCTTAGCACCCCTTACAAAAATTGATAAGTACTTACCTTAGTATTAGTTTGCGAGTACTTTAAAAGTACTCATGGCTTTGTCCCTGGCTATTCAAATGGCCAGACTTTGAAGGAGAACCGCAGTACAAGGAAGATGGACAGTAGCACGTCTACGACAACTAGGACTACTCCTGACGTCAAGCGTTGGCCTCGTGGATTAGATAGCCACTACTACTTCGCTTCCGCTATTTGTGATGTTCGTTGATCGATAGATCAACTATTATTGTAATATTGGATCAGGTGATCCACCTTTGTAAGACGATTATGTGTTGTAATAAATGATGACTCTATGATATTCAACTATTATGTCTCGCAACAACACTATTCCTGGGATTGCGATGTATGGCATAATAGGCATCTGGACCTAAAAATCCGGGTGTTGACAGTGTGCTATTTTTTTTTACAGGATTGCATTGGGGCTATTGATGGTACTCATGTCACTACAAAGTTATCGAGATCAATGTCTGCAACATTCCGCGGGAGGAAGCACTACAACAACCAAAACGTGCTAGCAGCTGTGGATTTTGATATGAGGTTTACCTACGTGCTTGCAGGGTGGGAGGGTCAGCTCGTGATGCGAGCATCCTGGCCGACAGCTTGTCAAGGCCTGATGGGTTGCAAATCCCTGACGGTAAGTTCTACCGTGGAGATGCTGGATATGCATGCCGAGCTAGAATTCTACCTCCCTTCATGAAAACAAGGTACCACCTCAACGAGTTCTCTGCGAAGCACCGACCTCTGAATGCGAGAGAGTTGTTTAATCTCAGACACTCAAGCCGTAGAGTCACCATTGAGAGGGCCTTTGCTGCATTGAAGAACAGGTTCAAGGTCCTTGACCAGAAACCGTTCCACACGTTTGACACTCAGGTAAAACTGGTCATTGATTGCTGCATTCTTCACAACTGGATCCTAGGTTGAGACGAGGATGAGTTCTTCGAAGAGGTTGTCACCTTTGATGAAGTAGAGACCGGCCATGGCGTGGACGCAGGCGACAATGATGCCTGGAAAGTGAAGAGGCAAGAGTGGGCAGACGCAATGTGGGAAGCCAAAGGCAACACCACCATCTGAGAAGAAGTGAAGAAGTGAAGAATTGAAGAAGTGAAGAAGAAGAAGTGAAGAAGAAGAACCTCCCTATGATCCATGTTTCTCGAACCCTTTTTTGATCCCCGTATGTTGAACGATCCCCTTATGATAAACTGCAATTCATAGTAGCTAGGGCATTCGTAGTAGCTATGGCTGATTTCGTGAACTACTATGGTAAGTAAGTTTGCAACTATTATAAACTGTGATTTATGTGTGATGGAAGATGAAAGCATGGTAAGTCTACCCGTCGTAGAGAAGAGATAACCTTAGGCATGCCTGGATGGTACCAAACAGACCTAATATCATCTCCATCGAGATTTAGGCTTGGTTGCAGGCACACAAATAGAAAGTCTTTTTTTGCCTAGCTGATGCAGTCTGACCAACCAAACAATAGGCCATTTCCAGCCCGTGATTCGTTGTGGATGCACAAATGTGATTGCACCGCTGCGCCAATGAGCCACGAATTAGACCCAGACAACCAAACGGTTCCTTAGTAAGGGGCCCAAAATTTTAGCTCCGCCGTGAGAAGAACCTAGATCCGAAGGACCTCGGCGCCGGTGTATGTTCCGGCGGGGGTGCTCTGGGCGCGGACGGCAAGGGTGCCCTGGGCGCGGACGGCGGTCGGTCGCCCATAGCCAGCCCTTGAATCCCGGCTCAGCTCCAGTTGGAAGAGCGTAGGAAGACAACAAAAGAGAGGGCAAGGGAAGAAAAACTAGTCGTGGAAAAGATGGGCAGCAAAGGTGCCAAAAATGCGCAGAGCTTTTGGACAGGCCAACCCCCCGCCACACTTTGGCATGACCAGAACTGAGGCAGACCGGATCGCTTTCGATCTGTGTCGGAGTCGGGTCCCCTCCTCCCATTGTACAGTAGGCACCAAGGCCCACAGCCCACAGCCCGGCCCAAACCCAAGCCCTCCATATCCATGCTTCTTAATCTGGGTGCAGCAGCCTGCAGGGGACGGACACCACTCTCGTCTCGTCTCGTCTCGTATCATCTACCCACATTCCCTTCCACGGCCGCACGTGCAAGAGAGATTTCGGCCAGGCTACTGCTCCTCCTCTTCCTCCGCACGTACTACCGGCCGGCCACGCCAGCGACCGAAGCAGCAGCCGCGCGCGTGCCCTCCTCAGCGCCGGCCCAACACCACGCCGTCCATCTCCAGCTAGGTAAGGTACGCACGCGCCGCCCTCCCCGTCTCCATCCTCCCCTCCCTACCCATCCCGTGGCGCCGCAGCGCGCCTACGTGCGCGCGCGCGCGTGGTTTTGTCTCCGGCGACGAGCGCGTGGCGGAGGGCGGCCATGGCGAGTGCGGTCTCTGTCGCTGCTTGCTATTTCTCCTCCACCCCGTCCACCTCTTAGCACCTTGGTTGCTCTCTCCGTCTTACTAGTATCTGGTTTTCATCTCGAGTCCCTAGATCTGTATCGTGATTTTCTCTGGTACCGCAGGCAGGCAGGGTCTCGGCGAGATGAGGGCTACGTCGTCGGCGTGGGCCGTCGTGCTGCTGCTCGCCGCGCTCGTCCCCGTCTCTCTCGCATCCGCCTCCGACCACGCAGGTACCTTGCCTCCCACCTTCTCCACGTACGTGCTAGCCGCAGGGCTTGGATCTTCTCATGCCTCTTAACAAACTAATTTCCTCCTCCTCATCTGCGTTTTTTGTTTTGAGATCGATCCCTAATGCTGCAACGACGTGCTCCGTGCGTGCGGTTTCCGAGTGATTTTAATAAGATCCTTCCGTTTTTTGCTTTGGAAACTCCAAAGATCTTCGTGTTGGCTTTACTTTCCAAGTTTGCGATACGAAACAAAACTCCTCCTCAACCAAACAAGGCTTCTCCATGTTTTTTTTTGGTTGAGGGTTCGGGATTCTGCTTGTTGTTGATTTTGTTTCCTTTATTATTATTCTGTTGTGATTCTTCTTCCTACCTGGTCATTTTGCTTGTCGCAAAAATCCTCTTGTTTTTTTCCATCCATGGTGATGGTGGGCCTAGTATACACTGTAGCACACGCTCGAGTTCCGAGGCTAACGGTGTTTCCGGCTCCCGTGTGTCGCTGCAGGATTCTCGCCGACGCGCGCGCCGCCGCTCGCCGCTCCCATGCCCGCCCCCTCGGCGGCTCCTCCGCACCCGGCACTACCTCGCGCCGTCCTTCCCCGCAAGGTCCTCCGCCCGGCAGGTAATTAATGAAGCATCCCCGTCTGTCTTATCAAAATTCAAAACGCAAGAGCCCACCCTCCGATCCGCCGATCGTACGGTCAACGGTGCTCTGGCCGCCTCGCGGGGCCCAGAGTCCTTCTTTCTCCGACCAGCGTCTGCACCCAGCCCAGCCGTGGACCCATCTCCCTCCCCTCTCTTTTGTTTTGGTTGTCTACTATAGTACTACTGCTACTAGCAGGAAGCTCGCCATCTATCTCTCACATTTCCTTCATTCTGTCCTACGCACCAACCCGTGAATGACACACGGGGACCACCTCCTCTCCTTTTCTTTGCAGTTGCAGGCACTGTCCGGCCTCACCGCGTGGACGACGGGTGCGCCGGCGCCGACGACATCGCCATCTACCAGGGTCGCGGGACGACGCTGCCCAGCGGTGTGCCGGCGTACACGGTGGACGTCATGAACCGGTGCTCGGCCGGCGACTGCGCCATCGCCGGCATCCACGTGCGCTGCGGCTGGTTCAGCTCCGTCACCCTGGTGGACCCGCGCAAGTTCCGCCGCCTCGCGCGCGACGACTGCCTCATCAACGACGGCCAGCCGCTCCTGGCCGGGGAGACGCTGTCGTTCGAGTACGCCAACTCCTTCCCCTACCCGCTCGCCGTCGCCGTCGCCACCTGCGTCGACCCGGCCGCCGCCACCTCGCCGTAGCCGCTACATACGGAGCGAGCTCGGTAGCACCCTCTAAATACCTAGTCCGATACGTATTATAAACTCATACACACTGCTAGTACTACCACCGTGCTAGTTTTTTTGCATGATTACCTGCGACCAGTACAAGTGTAAGTAGCTGCCCGCCTGCCTGCATGCTTCTCTCTCCCAGCTGCCGGTAGCTAGGAAAATTTTGTTACCACTGCTAGTATTCGAAAAACTCCAAATGTTTGTCAACACATGCGTGCATGCCCAAACTGTGATACTAGTACCACTTGTAGCAGAGATGGAATCGCTACTTGTCTTTTGCTGGGCCTCCAAAGAAAAGAGCAACTCTATGGGAATGTCAAGTAAATGCGACAAGTCCTTTTCGCGTGTGCATTGTCCATTTCTCCTTTTAGGTGACTTCTCCCCCTCTCTCTCTCTCTCTCTCTCTCTCTCTGTCATGTGCAATGGAATGCCATCTTGCCTAGGCACAAGGGTGCATGTAATGAGCTGGCCTGCCGCTCCGCCGTGTGGCTCGTGCGCAGCGTTGCTAGCCATAGCTGGCTGGCTAGTATGTGAATGACAGCGGCGTGACCCTGTGACTTGTTCCTTCCGGGCAAAGCCTCTCACGCCTCGGCTGTCCATGGATCCGTGTGCCATGCCAGACATGCGATGCCTTGGACAGTTGATGCGATGTGGCCTTTCACAGCTTTGTTCAGGGTATTAATTGGACTTGGGATGCGAGGGATTGTTGTAGGCTTTTGGTGTTGTAGGGGCCTGGCAATGCCTTGTCCACGTGTTGGCCATTCTTTTTACTACAACGGTGAATGCGCACTACTTGCTGTTGTAGGCTAGATCGCTAGCGGGGTACCTCCATCCCTGAGTACATCACAACATTGTAGTTCAATGCATATGTTTGAAACGATATGATTCAAATACACATAGTTCAAACCATGAATGACATATATAACATAAATAGGGAATTGAATCAGTAGGATTTTTTTAGTAATTCTATGATTTTGCATTCCCATCAAAATTTTAACTATGTCATCTTCATTTGCTTTCAAGAACGTATACCGCTTCATAAATTTCACTCTGCAATGGTTCAAGAGCTCATCAACCACACTATTTCTCCAACTTAGTTTTCACTAGACTTGTTGCAAAAAAATACTCTTTCAATGTTCGTCCTCGCCATCGACAAGAACAACAATTTAAGAAGTAGACTAAATCATAAATTACTTGCTTTTGTTTTGTTTCAATAAGTAAAATAGAGAGCTCACCAAGATAATACATACATTTGAATCTATCATCTCTTCTCATATCATCTAAAAGGGTATCAAGTTGGAATTCAAGCCTTATCAAATCCGTGCTTGATATGTCCTCGACAAATCTCGTTACCTTTTGTGCTTCATAAAAAGCAAATGGATACAAGGGGTTTAAAACTTGTATGAAATAAAAATCAACTACATATTAACCTTATCAAAGTGATTGGTAAGGACTTGAATAATTTTATCAATGACGCCAAGATATACTTCTCTAGAGGTTAACTATGAGAACATAAGACGCACCCCCTCCGTCCAAATAGAGGTGGTTCCCTTGTTTTACGTTTCCAAACTTTGACCACTAATTTTACTAGTTGAACATTTCTCGATTGTTTCAAAATTAGTAAACAATATTTCTTTCTCATCTCACGAAAATTAAAATCGTAATAATTTGTCTTGGAAATTCCGCACGTACACTCTTTTGTGAATGGAGGGAGTACATATTTTTCGATCTGTAATATAGATGATCTTATATTCAGCTTGGCATCAGCTATCACGTGCATAGCACATATATTCTGCTAGTATCATAAGTGGCACACATTAGTGCCTTCAAATATATGACAACTTCGCTACATCTACACCATTGGATTGAGCAATCTAACGCTCCATTGTGCATGGCAGATTCGCGGTGGCCCAATAAATTAGTTTGATGCAGCGTGCCCCTCTCTGAACAACACGCGCGTACCTACGCGCGATTCTTAGAGGAGCGAGAGAGAGAGAGTAGGGAGAGAGAGAGGACACTGACGGTAGTAAATGCGGCCATCCGACTTGTGTCATAAAATCCAGGGCAGCATTGTCTGTAGATTTTGTGTCTCGGTGTCTATTTTCCTAATCTAATTTTCTTTACCTAAGCTAGCTAGACCCTGTAGTGGGTCACTAATATTAACGACCGATCTAAGTCTAAAGAACACAACAATCAAATTTTGGGGTTTTTGTTTTGTCTTAGGTCAAACTACATTTTATGCATTTTCACTAAGTTTACATAATACTCCCTCCCATCCTTTTTAATTGACTCTAATTTAGTACAAAGTTATACTAAATCTCGAGTAAACTAATAAAAGAGATCGGAGGGAGTACAAAGTTGTACTAGATTTGTTTAGAGCACCCACAGTCCCAATAGTTGTCCGCTACGTTCAAATTAGTCCCACTAGTTGCAAAATTGGGTTAACTCGTACCAACACTTGCCACACGGTGCAACACTAGTCCCAAATTGATCACTCTAATGCTGACACATGGCAGAGATATCTTTTTTTCATTTGGCCCTCTTAAATAGTCCGACCCAAACTTTCTCACCACTACCCTGCAAAATCTATACATGGATTCAAAGGTTTTGGACTTAGACATGCGTAGGTACTCATCTTTTGCATCTCTAGGAGGTCGATATGCAAGCATCCTCAATGCCGCGGTGCAATTATGTATTGATGAGAAACTAGGGATCGGATGTAGTCTTTCTTCATCATGAAGTAATTACCGTACTCTCCCACACCATGCACTATGTCATGAGCAACTTCATGTTCATCTTAAACCACTTGCGAAAATCCTTTGGGTATAAGTAGAATCATTAGCGAAATATTTGGTGTAGAGCATGACAAGCCCCTCCATTCTCCGTCTTGGCTTTGATTTCTTTCTCTCACGATTTGAAGCTCCGCGTTTGGGAGCGTTGTTATCATCCGCTTGTAAAAGCGGCAAGAATCATGAAGTGCTCCTTTTCATCAGCGGCGGCAATGCCTTCCTCATCCATGGACGAGTGCATCATCATCTCGTCGTCTCTATCCGTATTCTATAAATAAAAAACTAAGCAAATAAATGAATTGGACAAAAGAGAGAGAGGCAAAAAACCGTCACAACCAAAGGACCGAACACCTTCGAGAAAGGCGGGCGCATGAGGTCGCCGCACCTTCTGTGCAGTGTATAAGAATGAGGAAGCGGGGAGAGGCGACATGGGAGGTGCGATCGACATAGGTGAGGCGTGGTTGGTCCACAATCGATGTCGAAATAGGATGCGGAGGTGGTGATTACGCAAGCTGGGAGCGGCCTCGAGCAGGAGGCGATGCGATGTGGCGGGGGAAATGGGGTTGGGTTGCTAGCGTGTGGTACCCGACTGTCGGTATCCTACGTGGATTTGGCCGTGAGTTGTGTCCGGGACCCATAATGCCCCATGTGGGTCGGGGACGGCCTGGGGAGACTGTAAGGGCACTGATGTCGCTTAGAGGGGGAGGGTGGATATGCGATACAAAACTTTTACGAGATTGGCTTAATAAATGCAAAATAAAATTGTTGTTTAATTTATCAATCACGAAATCTATATCAACTAGGGTTCACCTATGTGCACCAAAAACTTATGCTAGGCAAGACAAACACCTATGTGATATCAATATATATAACATCAAGCATGAAGGCTATCACAAAGTAAAGTGCATAAGTAAAGAGCTCGGGTATAAGAATAACTGAGGTGACACGGTGATGACAATGTATCCCGAATTTCACACTCTTGCGAGTGCTACTCTCCGTTGGAGCGGTGTGGAGTACAAAGTACTCCAAACACCACTAAGGCCTCGCGTATTCTTCTCGAGCCTTCCCACCAAAAAGAAAATCCTCGATCCACTAAGGGACCCTTGAGGGTAGTCACAAAACCGTACAAACTCGGGGAAATCTCCACAAATTAATTGGACGCTCCCTAGAAATAGCCACCAAATCATCACGCTTGAGGAATCTCCACAACTTAATTGGAGTCTTCCAAGAAATCACCACCACATTCTCACGCTTGAAGAATCTCCATAACTTAATTGGAGGATCGAAGAACTCCACTAACTCACCAAGCCGTCTAGGGTCCAAGGACCCAAGAGGAACAAGCTCCCAAATAAATATACTCATGAACATTCACCTCTGATAATTCAAACTGATGCACCGAATACAATGGCAAGAATACACAAGGGGCTGAAATCCTTATCTCTCAAATTCCACTAAAGATACAAAAGCTATTGGGAGAATAAGAGAGGAAGAAATAGATCGGTGAAATTGTAGATCTATATATACTATGTTCCCCTCACTTAGAGAGGATATTGATTGGTGAAATTGTAGATCTATATATCCTCTCTCTTTCCCCCTAAAAATATGTGCAAAAATCCTAGGAGTAATATAGAGTAATCAATATTTTGGAGATCAATAATGGTGGGGAAATGAATTCCAACTTCGTTGCCCACCTTTGGGGAAGAAGCGGGAGGCCTTACATAAGTCCGCCCAACAACTAGCTATTGCAAAGAACTTAACACCGGGTACTATGGTCTATAGGGATGGAGAGTCCAATGATGCGTGCAGTTGACACACGTCCGTTGGGAACCCAAAGAGGAAGGTGTGATGCAGACAGTAGCAAGTTTTCCCTCAGAAAGAAACCAAGGTTTATCGAACCAGGAGGAGCCAAGAAGCACGTTGAAGGTTGATGGTGGCGGAATGTAGTGCGGCGCAACACCAGGGATTCCGGCGCCAACGTGGAACCTTCACAACACAACCAAAGTACTTTGCCCCAACGTAACAGTGAGGTTGTCAATCTCACCGGCTTGCTGTGAACAAATGATTAACCGTATTGTGTGGAAGATGATTGTTTGCGAAGAACGAGTAAAGAACAAGTATTGCAGTAGATTGTATTTCGGATGTAAAGAATAGACCGGGGTCCACAGTTCACTAGCGGTGTCTCTCCCATAAGATAAATAGCATGTTGGGTGAACAAATTACGGTTGGGCAATTGACAAATAAAGAAGGCATAACAATGCACATACATATATCATGATGAGTACTATGAGATTTAATCGGGGCATTACGACAAAGTACATAGACCGCCATCCAGACATGCATCTATGCCTAAAAAGTCCACTTTCAGGTTATCATCCGAACCCCTTCCGGTATTAAGTTGCAAGCAACAAACAATTGCATTAAGTATGGTGCGTAATGTAATCAACACAAATATCCTTAGACAAAACATCGATGTTTTATCCCTAGTGGCAACGAGCACATCCACAACCTTAGAACTTTCCATCACTCGTCCCAGATTTAATGGAGGCATGAACCCACTATCGAGCATAAATACTCCCTCTTGGAGTCACAAGTATCAACTTGGCCGAGCCTCTACTAGCAACGGAGAGCATGCAAGAACATAAACAACATATATGATAGATTGATAATCAACTTGACATAGTATTCAATATTCATCGGATCCCAACAAACACAACATGTAGTATTACAAAGAAACGATCTTGATCATGATAGGCAGCTCACAAGATCGAGCATGATAGCACAATTAGGAGAAGACGACCATCTAGCTACTGCTATGGACCCATGGTCCAGGAGTGAACTACTCACACATCAATCCGGAGGCGATCATGGCGATGAAGAGTCCTCCTGGAGATGATTCGCCTCTCCGGCAGGGTGCCGGAGGCGATCTCCTGAATCCCCCGAGATGGGATTGGCGGCGGCGGCGTCTCTGGAAGGTTTTCCGTATCGTGGCTCTCGGTACTGGGGGTTTCGCGACGGAGGCTTTAAGTAGGCGGAAGGGTAGGTCAGGGAGCGTCACGAGGGACCCACACAATAGGGCCGCGCCGCCCTGTTGTGTGGCCACCTCGTGGCCCCACTTCGTTTCCTCTTCGGACTTCTGGAAGCTTCGTGGAAAAATAGGCCCCTGGGCGTTGATTTCGTTCAATTCCGAGAATATTTCCTTACTAGGATTTCTGTAACAAAAAACAGCAGAAAACAGCAACTGGCTCTTCGGCATCTTGTCAATAGGTTAGTGCCGGAAAATGCATAATAATAACATATAATGTGTATAAAACATGTGAGTATCATCATAAAAGTAGCATGGAACATAAGAAATTATAGATACGTTTGGGACGTATCAAGTATCCCCAAGCTTAGTTCCTACTCGCCCTCGAGTAGGTAAACGATAACAAGGATAATTTCTGAAGTGACATGCTATCATAATCTTGATCAATACTATTGTAAAGCACATGAGATGAATGCAGCGATTCGAAGCAATGATGAAGATAATGAGTAAACAAATGAATCATATAACAAAGACTTTTCATGAATAATACTTTCAAGACAAGCATCAATAAGTCTTGCATAACAGTTAACTCATAAGCAATAAATTCTTAGTAGAAAGCTTTGAAACAACACAAAGGAAGATATAAGTTTCAGCGGTTGCTTTCAACTTCAACATGTATATCTCATAGATAATTGTCAACACAAAGTAATATAACAAGTGCAATAGGTAAACATGTAAAAATCAATGCACACAGTTTACACAAGTGTTTGCTTCTAAGATAGAAAGAATAGGTAAACTGACTCAACAATAAAGTAAAAGAATGGCCCTTCGCAGAGGGAAGCATTGATTACTATTTTTGTGCTAGAGCTTTTATTTTGAAAACAAGAAACAATTTTGTCAACGGTAGTAATAAAGCATATGAGTTATGTATAAGACATCTTATAAGTTGCAAGCCTCATGCATAGTATACTAATAGTGCTCGCACCTTGTCCTAATTAGCTTGGGTTAACACGGATTATCATTGCATAACATATGTTTCAACCAAGTGTCACAAAGGGGTACCTCTATGCCGCTCGTACAAGGGTCTAAGGAGAAAGTTCGCATTGGATTTCTCGCTTTTGATCATTCTCAACTTAGACACCCATACCGGGACAACATAGACAACGAGATAATGGACTTCTCTTTTAATGCTTAAGCATTCAACAACGAGTTAATATTCTCATAAGAGATTGAGGTTTTATGTCCAAACTGAAACTTCCACCATGATTCATGGCTTTAGTTAGCGGCCCAATGTTCTTCTCTAACAGTATGCATACTCAAACCATTTGATTGTGAAAACCGCCCTTACTTCAGACAAGACGAACATGCATAGCAACTCACATGATATTCAACAAAGGTAAAAAGTTGATGGCGTCCCCAGAAAACATGGTTACCGCTCAACAAGCAACTTACTAAGAAATAAGACACATAAGTACATATTCTTCACCACAATAGTTTTTAAGCTATTTTGTCCCATGAGCTATATATTGCAAAGGTGAAGAATAGAAATTTTAAAGGTAGCACTCAAGTAATGTACTTTGGAATGACGGAGAAATACCATGTGGTAGGTAGGTATGGTGGACACAAATGGCATGGATTTTGGCTCAAGGATTTGGATGCACGAGAAGAATCCCTCTCAATACAAGGCTAGGCTAGCAAGGTTGTTTGAAGCAAACTCAAGTATGAAATGGTGCAGCAAGACTCACATATAAACATATTGTAAGCATTATAAGACTTTACATCGTCTCCTTGTTGTTCAAACACCTCAACCAGAAAATATCTAGACTTAGAGAGACCAATCATGCAAACCAAATTTTAACAAGCTCTATGTAGTTATTCATTAATAGGTGCAAAGTACATGATGCAAGATCTTAAACATGATCTATATGTGCACAACAATTGCCAAGTATCACATTATTCAAGACATTAACCCATTACCACATGCGGCATTTTCCGTTTCCAACCATATATCAATGAATGAGGTAGTTCAACTTTCGCAATGAACATTAAAGATAAAGCTAAGAACACATGTGTTCATACGAAACAGCGGAGCGTAATATCTCCAATATAAAGGATTGTGGGATCCGATTTTATTCAAACAAAACAAAAACTAAAGCAAACAGACGCTCCAAGCAAAGCACATAAGATGTGATCGAATAAAAATATAGTTTCATTAGAGGAACTCGATAATGTTGTCGATGAAGAAGGGGATGCCTTGGGCATCCCCAAGCTTAGATGCTTGAGTCTTCTTGAAATATGCAGGGATGAACCACGGGGGCATCCCCAAGCTTAGACTTTTCACTCTTCTTGATCATATTGTATCATCCTCCTCTCTTGACCCTTGAAAACTTCCTCCACACCAAACTCAAAATAAACTCATTAGAGGGTTAGTGCATATTTGAAAATTCATACATTCAGAGGTGACATAATCATTCTTAATACTTCTGGACATTGCACAAAGCTACTGAAAGTTAATGGAACAAAAAAATCCATCAAACATAGCAAAACAGGCAATGCGAAATAAAAGGCAGAATCTGTCAAAACAGAACAGTCCGTAAAGACGAATTTTACAGGGGCACTTAACTTGCTCAGATGAAAATGCTCAAATTTAATGAAAGTTGCGTACATATCTGAGGATCACGCACGTAAATTTGCAGATTTTTCTGAGTTACCTAGAGAGACTTCTGCCCAGATTCGTGACAGAAAGAAATCTGTTTCTGCGCAGTAATCCAAATCTAGTATTGACTTTACTATCAAAGACTTTACTTGGCACAACAATGCAATAAAATAAAGATAAGGAGAGGTTGCTATAGTAGTAACAACTTCCAAGACTCAAATATAAAACAAAGTACTGTAGTAAAAACATGGGTTGTCTCCCATAAGCGCTTTTCTTTAACGCCTTTCGGCTAGGCGCGGAAAGTGTGAATCAAGTATTATCAAGAGATGAAGCATCGACATCATAATTTGTTCTAATAATAGAATCATAAGGTAACTTCATTCTTTTTCTAGGGAAGTGTTCCATACCTTTCTTGAGAGGAAATTGATATTTAATATTACCTTCCTTCATATCAATAGTAGCACCAACGGTTCGAAGAAAAAGTCTTCCCAATATAATGGGACAAGATGCATTGCATTCAATATCCAAGACAACAAAATCAACGGGGACAAGGTTATTGTTAACCATAATACGAATATTATCAATCCTCCCCAAAGGTTTCTTTTTAGCATTATCAGCAAGATTAACATCCAAATAACAAATTTTCAATGGTGGCAAGTCAAGCATATCATAGACTTTCTTAGGCATAACAGAAATACTTGCACCAAGATCACATAAAGCATTACAATCAAAATCATTGACCCTCATTTTAATGATGGGCTCCCAACCATCTTCTAACTTCCTAGGAATAGAAGTTTCAAGTTTTAGTTTCTCTTCTCTAGCTTTTATGAGAGCATTTGTAATATGTTTTGTAAAGGCCAAATTTATAGCACTAGCATTAGGACTTCTAGAAAGTTTTTGTAAGAACTTTATAACTTCAGAGATGTGACAATCATCAAAATCTAAACCATTATGATCTACATCAATGGGATCATTGTCCCCAATGTTGGAAAAAATTTCAGCAGTTTTATCAATTTCAGGTAATTTTGCACGCTTTGCACTAGGGGTAGAAACATTGCCAACACCAATTATTTTACCATTGATAGTAGGAGGTGTAGCAACATGTGAATCATTATCATTACTAGTGATGGTAATAGTCCAAACTTTAGCTACATTATTCTCTTTAGCTAGTTTTTCATTTTCTTCTCTATCCCACCTAGCACGTAATTCAGCCATTAATTTTATATTCTCATTAATTCTAACTTGGATGGTATTTGCTGTAGTAACAATCTTATTTTCATTATCCTTATTAGGCATAACTTTCACTTTTAAAAGATCAACATCAGAGACAAGTCTATCAACCTTAGAAGCAAGAATATCCATTTTATCAAGCTTTTCCTCAACAGATTTGTTAAAGCAGTTTGTGTACTAATAAATTCTTTAAGCATGGCTTCAAGACCAGGGGGTACACTCCTATTATTGTTGTGAGAATTCCCATAAGAATTACCATAACCATTACCATTAGCAGAAGGATATGGCCTATAGTTGTTACCAGAATTGTTCCTATAAGCATTGTTGTTGAAATTATTATTTTTAATGAAATTCACATCAACATTTTCTTCTTGAGCAACCAATGAAGCTAATGGAACATTATTTGGATCAACATTAGATCTACCATTCACAAGCATAGACATAATCGCATCAATCTTATCACTCAAGGAGGAGGTTTCTTCAACAGAATTTACCTTCTTACCTTGTGTAGCTCTTTCCGTGTGCCATTCAGAGTAATTTATCATCATATCATCAAGAAGCTTTGTAGCCGCCCCCAAAGTGATGGACATAAAGGTACCTCCAGCAGCTGAATCCAATAGGTTCCGCGAAGAAAAATTCAGTCCTGCATAGAAAGTTTGGATGATCATCCAAGTAGTCAGTCCATGGGTTGGGCAATTCTTTACCAAAGATTTCATTCTCTCCCATTCTTGAGCAACATGTTCATTATCTAAGTGCTTAAAATTCATTATGCTACTTCTCAAAGATATAATTTTAGCGGGAGGATAATATCTACCAATAAAAGCATCCTTACATTTAGTCCATGAATCAATACTATTCTTAGGCAAAGATAGCAACCAATCTTTAGCTCTTCCTCTTAATGAGAAAGGAAACAATTTCAATTTTATAATATCACCATCTACATCCTTATACTTTTGCATTCCACATAGTTCAACAAAATTATTAAGATGGGCAGCAGCATCATCAGAACTAACACCAGAAAATTGCTCTCTCATGACAAGATTCAGTAAAGTAGGTTTAATTTCAAATAATTCTGCTGTAGTAGCAGGTGGAGCAATAGGTGTGCATAGGAAATCATTATTATTAGTGTTTGTGAAGTCACACAACTTAGTATTTTCAGGAGTATTCATTTTAGCAGTAGTAAATAAAGCAAACTAGATAAAGTAAATGCAAGTAACTAATTTTTTTGTGTTTTTAATATGGAGAACAAGACAGTAAATAAAGTAAAGCTAGCAACTAATTTTTTTGTGTTTTGTTTAAGTGCAGCAAACAAAGTAGTAAATAAAATAAAGCAAGACAAAAACAAAGTAAAGAGATTGGAAGTGGAGACTCCCCTTGCAGCGTGTCTTGATCTCCCCGGCAACGGCGCCAGAAATTTAGCTTGATGCGTGCAGTTGACACACGTCCGTTGGGAACCCCAAGAGGAAGGTGTGATGCAGACAGTAGCAAGTTTTCCCTCAGAAAGAAACCAAGGTTTATCGAACCAGGAGGAGCCAAGAAGAACGTTGAAGGTTGATGGTGGCGTAATGTAGTGCGGCGCAACACCAGAGATTCCGGCGCCAACGTGGAACCTGCACAACACAACCAAAGTACTTTGCCCCAACGTAACAGTGAGGTTGTCAATCTCAACGGCTTGCTGTGAACAAAGGATTAACCGTATTGTGTGGAAGATGATTGTTTGCGAAGAACGATAAAGAACAAGTATTGCGATAGATTGTATTTCAGATGTAAAGAATAGACCGGGGTCCACGAGTTCACTAGCGGTGTCTCTCCCATAAGATAAATAGCATGTTGGGTGAAAAAATTATAGTTGGGCAATTGACAAATAAAGAAGGCATAACAATGCACATACATATATCATGATGAGTACTATGAGATTTAATCGGGGCATTACGACAAAGTACATAGACCGCCATCCGAGCATGCATCTATGCCTAAAAAGTCCACTTTCGGGTTATCATCCGAACCCCTTCCGGTATTAAGTTGCAAGCAACAAACAATTGCATTAAGTATGGTGCGTAATGTAATCAACACAAATATCCTTAGACAAAGCATCGATGTTTTATCCCTAGTGGCAACAAGACATCCACAACCTTAGAACTTTACGTCATCGTCCCGGATTTAATGGAGGCATGAACCCACTATCGAGCATAAATACTCCCTCTTGGAGTCACAAGTATCAACTTGGCCGAGCCTCTACTAGCAACGGAGAGCATGCAAGAACATAAACAACATATATGATAGATCGATAATCAACTTGACATAGTATTCAATATTCATCGGATCCCAACAAACACAACATGTAGTATTACAAAGAAACGATCTTGATCATGATAGGCAGCTCACAAGATCGAGCATGATAGCACAATTAGGAGAAGATGACCATCTAGCTACTGCTATGGACCCATGGTCCAGGGGTGAACTACTCACACATCAATCCGGAGGCGATCATGGCGATGAAGAGTCCTCCGGGAGATGATTCCCCTCTCCGGCAGGGTGCCGGAGGCGATCTCCTGAATCCCCCGAGATGGGATTGACGGCGGCGGCGTCTCTGGAAGGTTTTCCGTATCGTGGCTCTCGGTACTGGGGGTTTCGCGACGGAGGCTTTAAGTAGGCGGAAGGGTAGGTCCGGGAGCGTCACGAGGGACCCACACAATAGGGCCGCGCGGCCAGCACCTGGGCCGCGCCGCCCTGTTGTGTGGCCACCTCGTGGCCCCACTTCGTTTCCTCTTCGGACTTCTAGAAGCTTCGTCGAAAAATAGGCCCCTGGGCGTTGATTTCGTCCAATTCCGAGAATATTTCCTTACTAGGATTTCGAAACCAAAAACAGCGAGAAAACGACAAGCGACTCTTCGGCATCTTGTCAATAGGTTAGTGCCGGAAAATGCATAATAATGACATATAATGTGTATAAAACATGTGAGTATCATCATAAAAGTAGCATGGAACATAAGAAATTATAGATACGTTTGGGGCGTATCATCCAACTTCATACAGAACGAAAACACACTTATTTTCTGTCAACACCAAAGACTCCAGCCTCCCAAACCCAAAAAATCAACATGAAAACAACCATTACTTGAGTACCTAAACTCCAATTTAGATGATTTTGGGCTCGTTTCAAAGCTAAACCCTTGAAAACATCCTCCACACCAAACTCAAAACAAACTCATTAGAGGGTTAGTGCATAATCAAAGATTCACATGTTCAGAGAGGACACAATCATTCTTAACACTTCTGGACATTGCCCAAGGCTACCTAAAGTTAATGGAACAAAGAAATCCACTCAACACAGTAAAAGAGGCAATGCGAAATAAAAGGCAGAATCTGTCAAAACAGAACAGTCCGTAAAGACGAATTTTTTAGAGGCACTTAACAGGCTCAGATGAAAAATCTCAAATCTAATGAAAGTTGCGTACATATCTGAGAATCACGCATGAATTTTCGCAGATTTTTTTGATTCTTCTACAGATAGAAAAACGCGAATTCGTGACAGATAAGAAATCTGTTTCTGTGCAGAAATCCAAATCTAGTATCAACCTTCTATTAGAGACTTTACTTGGCACAACAATACATGATAAGGAGAGGTTGCTACAGTAGTAACAACTTCCAAGACACAACAAAACAGTAGTAAAAAAAACAACATGGATTATCTCCCAAGAAGTGCTTTTCTTTAACGCCTTTCAGCTAGGCGCAGAAAGTGCAAATCAAGTATTATCAAGAGAAGAAGCATCAACAGAGGAGTTTGGAGTTTTCTCAACTATGCATTGTATATTATCTATGTAAGAAACTCCTCTTTCATTACTATTAGGTTTACTATCCTCCTCAAACAAATTTTCAGGAACAATCCAAGCAAAATTCTTTTCTAGTGCCTCATGCATTCCTATGAGTTTATGAGGTATTG
Organism: Lolium rigidum; assembly: GCF_022539505.1. Classification (NCBI taxonomy): domain Eukaryota; kingdom Viridiplantae; phylum Streptophyta; class Magnoliopsida; order Poales; family Poaceae; genus Lolium; species Lolium rigidum. Next base: position 86,396,283 of record NC_061512.1, on the reverse strand, counting down.
GTATTTTAATCTCCCCCTCACAATTGGTTTTATTAGTATATTTAAGCCTATCCTTTTCCATCTTTTCAAGGGTATTTGCAAAATTGGTAAAACATCCAAGCATTTTATGTTTAATAAAGACTTTCCTAGCTTCTCTAGCTACATCTCCAAATTCTCTAAGAAGGGTTTCTAAAACAAAATATTTCTTTTCTCCTTCTTCCATATCACAGAGTGTAAGAAACATATGTTGTACTATAGGATTAAAATTAACAAATCTAGCTTCCAATATGTGCACTAAAGAGGCAGTAGCACTTTGATAATTAGGAACAACTTCCACCAAGGATCTATCTTCAAATTTTTTAACCGTACTAACATGAGTGAAAAATTCTTCTATATTATCTCTTCCAATGATAGACCCATGCCCTACCGATATATCTTTCAAAGTAAATTTAGGGAGAAGCATGATGATATAAACAAAAGGTAAACTAATAAGTAAAGTAAATGCAAGTAGCTATTTTTTTGTGTGTTTTCGATATAAAGAAAGCAAACAAAACAGAAAATAAAATAAAGTAAAGCAAGACAATAAACAAAGTAAAGAGATTGGGTGTGAGAGACTCCCCTTGCAGCGTGTCTTGATCTCCCCGGCAACGGCGCCAGAAAAATGCTTGATGGCTTGTGAAGCACACGTCCGTTGGGAACCCCAAGAGGAAGGTGTGATGCGTACATCAGCAAGTTTTCCCTCAGTAAGAAACCAAGGTTATCGAACCAGTAGGAGATGAAGGCCACGTGAAGGTTTTGGTGGAGGAGTGTAGTGCGGCGCAACACCAGGGATTCCGGCGCAAACGTGGAACCTGCACAACACAATCAAAATACTTTGCCCCAACTTAACAGTGAGGTTGTCAATCTCACCGGCTTGCTGAAAACAAAGGATTAAACGTATGGTGTGGAGAATGATGTTTGGTTGCGATGAACAATAGAGAACAAAGATTGCAGTAGATTGTATTTCAGATGTAAAAGAATGGACCGGGGTCCACAGTTCACTAGTGGTGTCTCTCCAATAAGATAAATAACATGTTGGGTGAACAAATTACAGTTGGGCAATTGACAAATAGATATGCATATACATATCATGATGACTACTATGAGATTTAATTAGGGCATTACGACAAATAACATAGACCGCTATCCAGTATGCATCTATGCCTAAAAAGTCCACCTTCGGGTTAGCATCCGCACCCCTTCCAGTATTAAGTTGCAAACAACATACAATTGCATTAAGTACTGTGCGTAATGTAATCAACACAAATATCCTTAGACAAAGCATTGATGTTTTATCCCTAGTGGCAACAGCACATCCACAACCTTAGAACTTTACGTCACTGTCCCGGATTCAATGGAGGCATGAACCCACTATCGAGCATAAATACTCCCTCTTGGAGTTACAAGTATCAACTTGGCCGAGCCTCTACTAGCAACGGAGAGCATGCAAGAACATAAACAACACATATATGATAGATCAATTAATCAACTTGACATAGTATTCCATATTCATCGGATCCCAACAAACGCAACATGTAGCATTACAAATAGACGATCTTGATCATGATAGGCAGCTCACAAGATCTAAACATGATAGCACAAGAGGAGAAGACAACCATCTAGCTACTGCTATGGACCCATAGTCCAAGGATGAACTACTCACGCATCAGTCCGGAGGCGGGCATGGTGATGTAGAGCCCTCCGGTGATGATTCCACTCTCCGGCAGGGTGCCGGAGGTGATCTCCTGAATCCCCCGAAATGGGATTGGCCGCGGCGTCACAGTAACTTTTCTCGTATCGTGGCTCTCGGTGATAGGGTTTTCGCGACGGAGGGAATATATAGGCGAAGGGGCAGAGTCGGGGGACGCTCGAGGGGCCCACCCCATAGGGCGGCACGCCCTAGGGTGTGGCCGCCTCGCCGCCCCTCTTCGTCTCCTCTTCGGAATTCTGGAAGGCTCCGTGCAAAATAAGACCGTGGGATTTTGTTTCGTCCAATTCCGAGAATATTTCCTGTGTAGGATTTCTGAAACCAAAAACAGCAGAAAACGAGAACCGGCGCTTCGGCATCTTGTTAATAGGTTAGTGCCGGAAAATGCATCAAAATGATGTAAAGTGTATATAAAACATATGAGTATTGTCATATAACTAGCATGGAACATAAGAAATTATAGATACGTTTGAGACGTATCAGTCCTAAAGTATATAAATATATGGCTTGGTTTATACTGGTGATACATGATACACAAGTTAGGACATAGTATTTTATGTGGGGTGAATTCTACTTGAAAGGTTTAGAGCTTTGGTGATACTTCACTAATTGAAGTATAAAATAGGCATGAGGCATGGCAGGATTCTACTTATCATCCCAAGTAATCCGTGGATTGGAATTCAAATGTGGTTTAAGGTTTTGGTTATGTTTCACTAATAGAACATGGCTTTCACCTCCAAGATTAAAGGTTGATTTGAACAAATAATATTTAATACTACTCTAGTATTCTCTAGAATAGACATGGCTATGGTTAGCATCTATAATCTCTCTCACTTCTAAATGTCTTGAAATAGCATAAGGTCCTACTCAAGAGATGATGATATGATCCTCTGAATATATGGTTTTCCTAGGGATTCTACCTTGGTATCTTCTGTATCTTATTTTTCTGGAAATCTGATAAACCTGCATCTTGTGGTATGCCTCCACCTCCTAGCTTCTTCATCTTAATCCTAACTAATGCACATGGAGTGGCTCTATGTGTTGGTTTCCTTGTATCATGCTACAAGATGAACAAATGGATGAAGGTTGTGGCTCCTTTTATAGGCTTGGGAAAGCTCTAGTATCATGACACATAGGTGGGTGACTCTTGTTTTGGTTTGATGAGTAAGGTGCTTGGTTGTCATTGTAGTGACCTCACTTTAAATAAAGTGCAAGTCCATGTGCATTAGTGCTAGTCCCTGGATCGAACTGCTAGCACACACAGTTTAAGATGAAATACCAAGTAGCAAAGGTCTTCATTACAACCTAAGATCCAGCGAAAATAAAATAGTTCGATACAACTTGCATAGCTCAAGGGCTAGCATAAACATAAATCAGAGTTCAACATCAAGCGGAAAGCAAATAGCATGGAGTCCTCTTCCTTCACGGATGCCACGAGCGAGACATGTTGGGCAAAGACTCGTGATCCTAACATCTTCTTCAGCAGCTAGGGATACCTGCAACATCAAACGTTGCAGCCCGAAGGAATCAATACATTTGGAATTGTATTGGCAAGGACACTTTTGTGGACTCAAAAGGCATCCTACACCTACGTGCACATCTGGCAGGTAGAGCTCAGGTTCATTTTGCATAAAGCCATTTTTTCCCTATCATTTATCAAAACATTTTCTTTCAATCTAATCAATAGTAACATTGGTAAATCCCCAATGTACCAATTAACAGTAACATTGGTAAAGCCCCAATGTACCTTCCTACCCTTGTTCACCCATCAAATTTTATTTAAGAAATTGGGATGAGGAGATCTTCGAACAAGGACTTGTCGGTTCGCTCAAGTTGTCCATAACCGGGGACACGGCTAAGTACTTAGATTTTACACTCTCGAGAGGTTGTACACCTTTACCCACATGGCCGGGTCAATCCTTCTACCTCGTTGCACATTTTGCTTAAGGACGAGGTGTAGACCGTGGCCGAGACCTTCCGTGTGTAATCGCCCGAACCATTCCCTAAGGGCCACGTTACACCTACGGTATCCCTCTACCACCACCTGGCCCCTAGGATCCGGGTTCATACAACATACTTTGTCAAGCCGAGCCATAGTAGCATGTGGTTGTACGGAAAGCTAATGAGCAAGATTTGTCTACAATCTCTTTAAGCCTGGGTGACTTTCCGCAAGTGTGCACTAGCACCAGGGTCTCGCCCCCTGATACAGCCACCCTCTCCATAACTCCACCATTCACCCAGGTAATTCATTAAACTTAGTTGTTTTTCCTTAACCTCTATCAAAACCTTTTCCATGGCATAGCGGCTCCCGGCGGCAGCGAGGTGCGGACAACGTGGGGCGCGGCGAGGCGCGTCGGATGGTGCCGGCGGCGTGGCCTTGACCGGCCCGTGGCGGCGGCGGCCGGCGGCTGGAGGCAGCAGCACGGCGTGCGGCTCCGGCGAGCAATGCGCGCAGCCTGGGGGCGTGTTTGGAGAGGGAGAGGTGGGGAATTGGAAGAGGAGGGGCGGGGCTATGTAGGGGCGGCCTCGGATAGAGAGGGGAGGGCGCGTGGGGAGGTGGGGGAAGTGGAGAGGGAGGTGGCCGGGGCAGTTGCTGTGCGTGCCTGCGTGCAGCGCGTACAGGAGGCGGCGGTTCGGTTGGGGACGAAGGAGATGGGGGCACGCGGGCGGCCTGGCCGGCTGGGCCGGTCGGCCGACTGGTCGGCCCAGTCGGGCCGTTTCCTTTTTTTTTTGTTTCTCTCCTTTTTTTTATTTGAAAATGCATTTGAGGCACCAAAGTTAATCGGAAAAATACAAATAAGATACCGATGGATTCCTTGTGAAAAGGACATCACTTTGAAATCAATTTTGAAACAAAATAAAAATATTTTATAAAAGAAAATTGACATACATGCCTATGTGGCTATAGTGCCGTTTCAGGGTTCGGGGTTTTGAAACGAATTTGAATTTTCCTAAAATGCAACGATATCATGATGCTTATGAATGCAATGCATGATGTTTGGAAATTTTAAAATTGGGATGTTACAGTCATGCCCTCATCCATAGCAATCCTTTGAGCATGAGGTGGCAAAGCTTGGGATGCAAGTCATGTAGATATTTTCATCCCATGTGGCATGATCACTATCCTCTCATATGATTTATATTTGGATATCCAAGTGGCATTTGGTACTAAATATCTTGTGGATAGTGCACCACATCATATATGATTGGATTTATGTTATAATATTGGTCAAAAGGTCAAGGTTGAAAGTTATTCCTCAATTTTGGATAGTTGGTGTTTAAATTCACCAAGGCATGATCATATGAGTTTCAAAATACTCATAGTTAAAATATAATTCGTAATGTAAACAGATTTAGTTTTATGATATTCCATATATTTAATAAGTTATGATTTAAATAAGAATGTGTGGCTTTTATGCACTTTAGACCCTGTGGTTTACCTTATTTGGTAATAAGTTTAGAAGTGAATTAAATTACACACAAAGGTAGTTGCTAACTTTTAAGTGTTAATAAGTTGGGGTTTGATTCTTAAAGAATGTGTTGTTGTAAGGAATACCATGTTATGATCCTTTATAGGATTTGGTATTTGATCCTCACTTAAGGTGTTGTGATAGTAAAGCTAATCCCATCTGATGTAGTCCATAGATCAAATCATCTCTACCCAAAACAAGGTTTTAGCAAAGATCACAGTGAAGTTTATAGCGCTTGACTTGATGATCTACTTCAATTCCAGCAAGTCAAGTGAAACTTCGATTCATCGTGGTAAGTTTTATTTGAAAGCCCGAAAATTTCCCGGATTTTCTATGCATGAATGCAATGCACACTTTGGTGTTCTCTCATTTTATTGCCTCTAAACCTGGGATATTACAATATTAACCTCTAGAACTCTGCCAGATCCACAACATATCTTCATGGTAGAAGTGTCAATAGTCTTCATCAAATAACACATCAGAACACGTGATATGTTGCCCTCGAGAACCCATTGAAAAACACAGCCAAAACCAGCTTCTTGAACCTTCACTCTGTGAGGATCTTTTAGCAGTGCTGCAGCCGAACGCACTTCACCAAGAGAACAACGAATAGTTTGCTGAAAACACGTCTTCTCACCATCAAGATCTGTAACTTCCTTCCTCTTCCTCGCCATAGTTTTCTTTGTCGGCCTTTTCAAAACTTTCTTCGAATCACCTTCCAAATCAACAGGTTTAGAAGGACCTGGCTTCCTACCAACTTTCTTCCCCTGGTATACAAAAAAGCATAAAAAACAAAACATCAAAAATCACAAAAAATGATGAGAAAAGGAAGTTCTAACCAATATGAACATAGAAGTTCACATTATACCTTGGCAGGAGCTTCAAAATCTGATTCATCGGTAAGCACTTCTGTACGACTCTTCTTAGCATTGCACTACATATATGAGAAACATAAAAAGGGAGAGTTCAGATTCAATAAACATAGAAGTTCACAATGGTACAATTATGTAAAAAGTGGACAAATGTATTTAACAAAATAAACAAATAAAAACATAAAGAAAATAACCTTGTCAGCAGCAACACCATCTTCAATGGCATCTGGGATATATGTCTCATCAACATCAATCTTACGTTTACGGTTGCCAAGACGTGATTTCCCAGGAGATGAAACTCGTTTCGAAGCTACAATGGACTTCGCAGTACCAGCAACACGAGGGCTGGGCCGCACAGGATTTGTAGACTGGACAGTAGCAGCAGATTTAAAATAAAAACAGAGAAGTTCACAATAGTACAATTATGTAAAAGTGGACAAAAAGGTATTTAACAAAATAAAAACATAAAATAAAATAACCTTGTCAGCAGCAACATCATCTTGAGTGGCACCTAGGGCATATGTCTGCCGCACAAGATTTGTGGCCTGGACGATGTGACAGATTTCGCCAAAGGTGAATTCTCTTTTATCTTCCTGCAAACAACCCTTTCTTTCCTAACTTTACGGGGAATAGTTTCAGCAGCCCCTGTTGGAGATATGCCCAAGAGGCAATAATAAAATGGTTATTATAATATATCTTTGTGTTTATGATAAATGTTTGCATACCATGTTATAATTGTATTAACCAAAACATTGATACATGTGTGTTATGTAAACAACAAGGAGTCCCTAGTAAGCCTCTTGTATGACTAGCTTGTTGATTAATAGATGATCATGGTTTCGTGATCATGAACATTGGATGTTATTAATAACAAGGTTATGTCATTAGATGAATGATATAATGGACACACACCCAAATAAGCGTAGCATAAGATCACGTCATTAAGTTCAGTTTGCTATAAGATTTCGATACATAGTTACCTAGTCCTTCGACCATGAGATCATGTAAATCACTTATACCGGAAGGGTACTTTGATTACATCAAACGCCACTGCGTAAATGGGTGGTTATAAAGGTGGGATTAAGTATTCGGAAAGTATGAGTTGAGGCATATGGATCAAGAGTGGGATTTGTCCATCCCGATGACGGATAGATATACTCTGGGCCCTCTCGGTGGAATGTCGTCTGATTAGTTTGCATGCATGTGAATAGTTCACAAGAGATGATATGCCACGGTACGAGTAAAGAGTACTTGTCGGAGACGAGGTTGAACGAGGTATAGAGATACCGATGATCAAACCTCGGACAAGTAAAATATCGCGAGACAAAGGAAATCGGTATCTGAAAGTATAGAGATGGTAAACCTAGAGGGGGGGTGAATAGGTTTCTACAAATTTTAATTCTTTCTTTGCAATATTAGGCTTTGCGGAATATAAAGATGAGCCTAATGCAAACTAGGTGAAGCAACCTATATGAGGATACAACTTACTCAAGCACGAAGGCTCTCACGAGCAGTTAAATCACAAGTAAGGAGTTCGGTTAGAGATAACCGATAGCACGCGGAGACGAGGATGTATTCCCGTGTTCCCTTGC